>NC_083765.1:46578083-46745583 GCF_963514075.1 Conger conger | reverse complement strand
GGGTGGGAATTGGATATATACAACCCCCCACTGTGTGCCAAATAAAATAAAATAAATAAACATTGCTATGAAATATATTTATTATTTTTCAGAAAGCCCTCATATTTACTATATATGGCAGTGTATTCCTGAAGGAGTTGACACTGGGCTATATCTCAGGGGACTGCTCATGTTACTTGTTGTGTCGTGTGTCTGGTGAAGGCAGTGGCTTGTGCATTTTGCCTGACAAGGGTCACACAAGACTTACTGCCGTCAGCGCTGAGTAGAAAAATGACATAAGCCAACCGTACATTGACTGCCTTGTTGACAAACGGTCATGCTGCGCACACCTTAGCGACAATGAAATGTTATATTATACAGTATATAATGCAACCGCTTGTTCTAAAAACAAGTGCTTTGTTTGTCCTTTTCTTCAAAGAAAGTCACGGTCTGTAATTCTTCTCTGCAATCTAATTGAGCAATCACAAAGCGTATTGTGAAGTTACCTGCGTTAATTAAAGAATGTGGTGAGCAAGGCTGCCAGATATCCCTGGAAATCCTTCAAACACGAACGCAGTTAAAGAAAACAAAGGGAGGGGGGCTGCGGAGGCTTGGCTCTGTGTGCCATTGAAGTACGAGTGAGAGAAGGCCACAATAAACCATCTTTATTACAATCTGCAACTGACAGTGGGGCCTGCTTCAGACAGCTCTGAATCCAGTTCCTGCTGATGTGTAAGTAAGGCTATGGATGCATACTGTCTGTCAGAGACCAAACAGGCTCCCTTGCAATGGCTTGATGTATTATTTGTGATTTTTCTACTCTTTTATCTGCCATAGTTGTTATATCAGTCTGATTAAGGGGGGGGGGGGTATAAATAATGACTACATTTGACATTCATTATTAATTGTAATTTGTATATGTTTCTAACTGTAATGACAGGACGGGTGTGGAGCATCGTTCTTCAAATTTCACCTCAATGTAATCAATTACGCCCTCAAAGGAAACAATGCAATCATACTCCCCGAAGGGCTCAACAGGAAATCTGTATTGCTTACATCAATCAAAGAAAGCAAGCCTGAAAGCATATTAGACAAATATCTGAACAATCTAGAGTCAGTCTTCTTGAATTCCAAACGTTATTTTAAATCATGTGATTGCACAATGCAGTTATTAAATCCTGTCACTGGGCATACAGTGTCCATATAAAGAAGGTATGTTTTCCTAGCACCAGTTACTGACTATATACTCGGCTGTGACCAACAGCTTCATTACCAACCAGTTCAATCTAATGGCCTTAGTTATTCTGCACAGCATTTTCCATCAACCTCGCCATTTAAATTCTGCATTTTCTCCTCCCTCTGTCAGTGCAACGCTGCAGCAGTGAGGACAGGTTGGCACATTATTTTTTTTGACACAGCCTTGTATCCACTGGAGTATGTGAGGACCCTTTGGTCATTTGGTCTTTCATGTGGCTGTGGCTGTTTCCCTTGGCTGTAGCTGGGGCTGGCTGCCGTGACCACACCACAGCAGCCCCCCTCCGGGCAGACCTGAGGGATCAGGGCCAGCGCGCACTGGACCGGCACCGCAACCACTCCCCAGACAGGCTGGCCCAATCTTTTTCAGAAATCCAAAACACCCGGCTGCACCTCAGTGCCCAACTGCAGAATTACCCACAATGTCCTTTATTATTTATTTATTTATTTGTGCGTGTGTGTGCGTGTGTGTTTGTTTGTTTGTCTGAATGCATACTATTAGATCTTAGATTAGATATTAGATTTTTCTCAGGAGTTCTCCAATTTATGTCAGTGGATGTTCTGTATGTTGAATGACTGGCTAATTGGTTGGGTGGGAATTTAGGGGAAAGCAGAGGTAGATGAGATTACATTACATTACATTATTGGCATTTGGCAGACGCTCTTATCCAGAGCGACGTACAGTTGATTAGATTAAGCAGGAGACAATCCTCCCCTGGAGCAATGCAGGGTTAAGGGCCTTGCTCAAGGGCCCAACGGCTGTGTGGATATTATTGTGGCTACACCGGGATTAGAACCACCGACATTCCGTGTCCCAGTCATTTACCTTAACCACTATGCTACAGGCCGCAGATGAAAGCATTACTTTGGACAATCAGTCTCTGTCATCCATTACCTCACAGCCTTGTATCCACTGGAGTATGTGAGGACCCTTTGGTCATTTGGTCTTTCAGCCTTTCTTTCCTCAGCCTTTCTTTACCAAGTATTAAATAGAGCATTCATATTCAGTAAAACATATTTGCTTCCAACAAAAAATATTGTCACTCTTATATGTAATGTGTGATAATACATTATTTCAGTTGGCTCAGTTGCTTTCAGTTTTGAAATCCAACAAGGCAATGTACTATAATTGGCAATATTAGATTTTATTTGTATTTTTTTTAACACACAACTTCTGATAGACATTGTCCAATCTCTTCGTCATTTATTTCCTGCTGAAATAATAAGGAAAGCAGGAAAGTTAAGCTGATAATCCTGTGGTATATAGCAACATCACTGGCAAATATTGCACCTAAGATGAGAGTTGTGCAAAATCATCAAAGCAGTGTTTTCTTTTTGGATGCTGAAAATGTTCACACATCCCACAGAAATGAGGATCGTTGTAAGATTTCAGCTGACACAGAATGATTATTTTTAATTTCCTGTGAATCTGCCTGACAGGAGCATTGGGAATTGCTCAAAATGCAAGGCTAATGCTTCATTGGTGAAGACAGTTTACAAGTTTTGTTGAAAGGGAAAAATGGATGGATGAAGAACTTTATGTATCAATTGCTTCATCACAACAAAAGAGACAGATGATCGCCACACTGGAGTAAGAAAATGGATCACTGAATCATTAAGCTGGTGTCTCAGACAGTCATTTCACCTGGTTATTTTAGAAAGGTTGTTGACCCCGACTGACACCATTAAACAGGAAAGTGTATGCAACAAAGTGACTGAGAGAGAAAAACAAGTTCTCTGAGAGGATGATGGTTTGTTAGATTCGCACACAAGTAGAAATAAAAAGGTCAGGCTTTTATATAATTTTACACGCATTGGTATGGAAATTCACTCTTCAATACTCTGCACTTTAATCCATCAAGCAGAAGGTTACATTTTTTAACCTAGTTCCATTCTGCTCATAAATGGAACAAGAAAGGATGCTGGTGATGGATGTTCCGGGTGCATGTCACATTAATTACTGCAGTCGCTTGTAGATTCCTCCAGCATGTGCATGTTGTTTATATTTGTCACATACAGTACCGTCGTGCTCCGGGCCCAGGCAGAGCTGAGACGCAGTGTGTGGCTGCTGTGGCCTCATCAGCTCCTGACAGCTCTGCCCGCTTCGCCCCGTCTGAGTCAGCACTGTATTTATCATTATGAGCAGCCCGAGCTTTTCCCGCTAATACAGATTTAATGACCCACAGAGCGGGGCAGAGGGAGGGGGGGGCTCACACACACACACAGAGAGCTTCACAGAAAAGTACAACTTTTCCACCCTGACACGGCGACATGGTGCACTGAAGGTAATCTGGCGGTAAAGGGCGGAGGGGGCACCGTGTGAGGGTCCCTCCCGATGGGGAGACACTCCTGACGGGGGTGGGCCGTGCCCACAAAAGCACATTTGGAGGCCGAGATCAAAGAGGCACTTGATTGACAGGAGAGGAGAGTAAAGGACACCCTTCAGTATCAGTGCTAACTGAGATATGTACCATGATGTTAATTATACAAGTAATGACATTTCCACTGACCTCTTCAATAATGGACATATGATAAAGAAACGCTGCACTTCTGCATTGACAAGAGAGAATACTACATGAGATTGTGCGCCCAGGATTACTGAATTAGCTGTGTAAAACCCAGAACACCTCTCCTTTTCCACGTTCCAGATTTGGGAGGGATATTTGGGCTCTATTCAGTGCAGTTATCCTGCTAGCTCAGTAATCCTGCTTTGTGACTCAGGCCCCAGAACTAGGATCGGGGACCAGTGTTGTTGTAAGAATTGTGAGGACAATGAAAGCCTGTATAGGTGGAAGAGAGAGCCGAACTGTGATGAATGATGGAGTGAGAGAGTGCCTGCGTAGGGATGGAGGAGTGCGCTAATGTGTTAGCGTGTTCGGTCCGTTGCGCACGTCTTCAAATAAATTGATTAATAGCACAAGCACAAAAGCAGAACTCTATATCCGTGTGGACAGATGGGTCCATGCATCACCCGCAGAATAAATACTGTAGGCTGAATCCTTGCGTTAGCTGACTTCTTCAGGAATACCGCGGTACACTTCAGAGTCACCGAAAATGAGGCGCAACTCCCATCACCTCACAAACACATAACCCAGCGAGAACAAGCTCTGTTATGTTCAGTGTACAGCTCTCTTTCTCAGAAAAGATTTTTCCATTCTCCTTTTCCCCCAGACAGAGAAAACACATGTGAAACACTGGTCTTGTGAATTGCACCGCAGGCCTCAGCTAGAACCACAGAGCGTAACCAGGTGACTGACTGTCTGCGGGGCCCATCGCAAATCAGCCCAAAAGGGGCTGCGCCCACCTCCCCACACCCCCGCCCTGTTCCGGCAGACCACTGGGACCATGCGGTAACTGCACATCTCCTTAAATGGGGCAGAGGACGAATGCAAAAATCTTCTCATTAGTATTGATCTTCTGCCAAAACCCATCTGCGCAGAGTGGACCGTCACCTGCTGCAGGCAGAGTAATCACTGCTGGGGTGCGGAGTTTCGTTCTGTAGCCTTGTTTTCTATCTGGAGCAGGAGGGAGATACGTCTAAATCAATACTCTGGCCAGAGTTAAATCCAGCTTGCGAACAAGGGCCTGTTAACGTTAGGAGAGCGGGAGGGGATGACAGGTAACTACAATATTGTATGTGCGTGTCTCAACATGAGCCTGGAGCTAGCCAGATATCTGCCTTAATTTCACCCTGAAGTCTAATTTTGTCCACGAAAAACAACAAAGAATGAGGAACAAAGCAAAAACATTAAAGAGGGAGTTGAAATAAAATGTGTCACAGCTTTCTTTAATGACTAATTAACCTTCAGTTCTGCAGAAGAATCAAGTGGAAAATCATTCCCTGTGTTCAAGGTTTATAATATGTATATCGATTTCCAAAACACATAAAAAGTCTGGGACCAAACTGGCTATCAGGATCAAAACAAAACCCTCTGTCCCCCAAAAAAAAATGTTGACCGAAAAAAAGAGGAAAGAGCTGTTGATGTGGTGTGGGGGGGGCTGGGCATTGCTTGAGCTGTTTCACACTGTACAGAGCAACAGGACAAGTTTACATATGGCCTCAGATAAGACAGTTATAGGATGTGTATGTGCATGTGTGTGTGTGTGTGTCGTGTGTGTATGCATGTATGTGAGTGTGCATGTGTGCGTGTGTGTGTTGTGTGTGTGTGTGTGTGTGCAATAGTGTTCTGCTGTGGGTTGGTAGCATTTTCTCCTGGATTAGTTGAGTATCATTTGTTTGTGCTGTTTCTATTAAGTTTAGTTGTCATTATAGTGTTCTGCTGTTTGTTTGTTTGTTTGTTTGTTTGTTTGTTAGTTAGTGCAAGTGGTGTTTATTTAGATTACAGTGAAACTGGGTTGTGTGTTTGTTTCTCTCAGGTGAGCTAGACTATTAAGTTAGGCTATTGTTTTCACTGGCTGGCAGGCCGCAGCTTTTGTTGTAGGTGGAGCCAATAGTTTGCACCCTGCTCAGGGTATAATTACTGGCACAGCTGAGGTCACTTCAGTGTGCAATAGTGTTCTAATGGGGTTGGTAGCATGTTCTCCTGGATTAGTTGAGTACCATTTGTTTGTGCTGTTTCTATTAAGTTTATTTGTCATTATAGTGTTCTGCTGTTTGTTCATTTGTTTGTTTGTTAGTTAGTGGAAGTGGTGTTTATTTGTTGAATTTCATGCGGTTTCTGTTACTTTGCCGTGCAAACTGTTTATTATGGTTGTTTACCGCCCCCCGGGTCCTCTGGGGAGCTTCTTGGATGAGATGGACATCCTCCTTAGCTCCTCACCAGTCAATGACACTCCCCTCATCCTCCTGGGTGACTTCAATCTCAACTCAGAGTCCACCCAGTCTACCTTTCTCTCCCTCCTTTCTTCGTTTGACCTTACCCTCACACTTTCCCCTCCCACCCACAAAGCAGGCAACCTTCTTGACCTGGTCTTCACAAGGAGCTGCACAACAACCAACCTCTCTGTAACACCACTCCATATATCTGACCACTCCTTCATCTCTTTTTCTCTTCCACTCTCCTCTAACACCCATCCATCTCTCCCACCATCTACTGTCACCTGTCGGCGGAACCTACGCCACCTGTCTACCTCCACCCTCTCATCTACAATCCTCTCCTCCCTACCATCCGCGGAGTCTTTCTCTCGACTGTCTCCCGATGATGCTGCTACAACTCTCATGTCCTCCCTCTCATCTTCTTTTGACTCTCTGTGTCCCCTCACCACCAAATTAGCTTGGGCCTCCCCCCCCCAGTCCTTGGCTTTCTGATGCTCTACGAGCTGTCCGAACCAAACTGCGGGCAGCGGAGAGAAAATGGAAAAGGTCCTGTCTCCCCATTGATATAGCTTCCTTCCATGCCCTCTTATCATCTTTCCATTCCTCTGCCTCTCTAGCTAAATCTTCCTTCTTTCACTCGAAAATTAACGCAGCCGCCCCTAATCCCCGCAAACTGTTTTCAACCTTCTCCTCTCTTCTGGCCCCCCCTCCCCCCCATCACTCACACCTGATGGCTTTGTCTCCTTCGTTGGAAAGAAGGTTGACGCCATTTGCAATTCCTTCTCCCAACCCTCTCCCCCCGCTGACCCTCCTACCTTCCCCAACTCCCTAGCCTCCTTTTCTCCCCTCTCTGACTCTGACACATTGAAACTCCTTACATCCCACCGCCCGACCACCTGTCCTCTTGACCCCATCCCCTCTCCCCTTCTACAATCTATATCTAATGACATTCTCCCTTTTCTCTAATCAACACCTCCCTCTCTTCCGGCACCATGCCCTCTTTCCTGAAGAGGGCCAG
Organism: Conger conger; assembly: GCF_963514075.1. NCBI lineage: Eukaryota > Metazoa > Chordata > Actinopteri > Anguilliformes > Congridae > Conger > Conger conger. The sequence goes on along the minus strand of NC_083765.1, from coordinate 46,738,555 downwards.
AGTCACTCCCCTGCTCAAAAAACTTACTCTTGACCCCTCTGCTCTGAGCAACTACCGGCCTGTCTCTCTTCTTCCCTTTCTCGCCAAGACCCTGGAACGGGCGGTCTGCTCCCAACTGTCCACTTATCTTCTTCACAACAATCTCCATGACCCCAACCAGTCCGGCTTCAAGAGTGGCCACTCCACTGAGACCACCCTGCTCTCGGTCACTGAGGCACTCCACTGTGCTAAGGCCAGATCCCTCTCCTCTGTCTTCATCTTCCTCGACCTGTCGGCCGCCTTCGATACAGTCAACCATAAGATTCTGCTCTCATCGCTGTCTGGGATGGGTGTCACAGGGTCTGCACTCGCTTGGTTTTCCTCCTACCTCTCTGGTCGCTCCTACCAGGTGACTTGGAGGGGCTCAGTCTCTGACCCTCACCCCCTACAAACTGGAGTCCCGCAGGGCTCAGTTCTTGGTCCTCTCCTCTTCTTGCTATACACCATGTCTCTTGGTTCTGTTATCTCTTCCCATGGCTTTCCTTATCACTCTTACGCCGACGACACCCAACTCTTTATTTCCTTCCCCCCCAATACCCAAGTCACCACACAGATCTCTGCCTGCTTGGCTGATATCTCTGCGTGGATGACTTCCCACCACCTGAAACTTAACCTTGCCAAAACTGAGCTTCTCTACATCCCTGCGAAGTCCTCTCCGTCAATCGACCTCTCACTGACTGTTGAGGACTTTGTAGTTTCCTCCTCCCGTACGGCAAAGAATCTTGGGGTGACTCTTGATAACTGCCTCACCCTGGCTCCACAAGTATCCTCCACTGCCAGAACCTGCAGGTTCTTTCTGTACAATATACGCCGTATCCGTCATCTCCTGATGGAGAAAGCCACCCAGCCCCTAGTCCAGGCGCTTGTCATTTCCCGCCTGGATTACTGCAACTCCCTCCTAGCCGGTCTCCCAGCTTGTGCCATCAAGCCCCTCCAGCTGGTCCAGAATGCTGCAGCCCGCCTGATCACCAGTCAGCCCAGGTCGGCTCATGTCACCCCACTTCTCATTGGCCTCCACTGGCTTCCTATTGCCACATGCATCCGATTCAAGGCCCTAGTGTTGGCTTTTCAGGCTGCTAAGGGGACTGCCCCACCTTACATACAATCCTTGATCACTCCCTACTCACCCAGCTAGACCACTCCGGTCTGCCAGCTCTGGTCGCCTTATGGTTCCCTCTCTACCTGCACCTGGCGGTCGAGCTGCACGTTCACGCCTGTTTTCCGTTCTGGTTCCTAAAAACACCTTTTTAAACTCTACCTTAGTCCTCCCTCCTGATTTCCCCTGCCCCCCTTTCTGATATCCCTATCCTCCTTGTCTAACCCCCCCCCCCCCCCCAAAAAAAAATGGCACTTATGATTACTAAATGTTTAGAACAGCATTTCATGTGTATTTTCCTAGTTATGGATGTGATGCTTTGACTTGTGGAAGAACCTATGCACTTGTAAGTCGCTTTGGATTAAAAGTGTCTGCCAAATGACTAAAATGTAAATGTAAATGTAACTGTGTGTGTATATGCGTGTGTGTTTGTGTGAGCATGCATGGGTGTGTGTGTGTATGTGTGTGTGTTGTGTGGGTGTGGGTGTGTGTGCGTGTGTGTGCATGTGCATGTATGTGTGTGTGTACAGTATGTGTGTGTGTGTGTGTGTGTATAGGTGTATGTGTATATATCTGTAAATGAGAGTGTGTGCGTGAGTTTGTGAGAGCATGTGTGTGTCTGTGAGTGTGTGAGTGTGTGACAGTGTGTGTGTTGTGGGTGTGTGTGTGAGCGTGTGACAGTGTGTGTTGTGGGTGTGCGTGTGTGAGCGTGTGACAATGTGTGTGTTGTGGGTGTGCGTGTGTGAGTGTGTGACAGTGTGTGTGTTGTGGGTGTGTGTGAATGTGGGTATGCATGTATGTGAGTGTGTGTGTGTGTCGTGTGTGTGCATGTGCATGTATGTGTGTGTGTACAGTATGTGTGTGTGTATAGGTGTGTTGTGGGTGTGTGTGTGAGTGTCTGACAATGTGTGTGTTATGTGTGTTAGTGTGTGACAGTGTGTGTGCTGTGTGTGTGTGTGAGTGTGTGACAGTGTGTGTGTGTGAGTGTGTGACAGTGTGTGTTGTGTGTGTGTGTGTGTGTGTGACAGTGTGTGTGTTGGAAGGGGAGGGAACTCATCAGAGGCTTCCAGATCAAAGTCAGGCTTCATTACACACAGCAAATGGAGAGCACCCCAGGGCCTCAGCGGGCTGTGTGTGCCGCAGCGCGTCGCAGCAGAAATGTCACATTCTGGAGCAGGAGCGCAGACCTGCCCTTCCCCATCCCCGTCTCTCACCCAAAATGGCCGCTGACGTGCTCGCTCAGCCCATTTAACGCGCGGCTGCGACTCCGTCAGACGGCCCGGGACCCTGCGGCCCCCGCCGCCGTGGCGACAGATGCTCGGGGGCCGGCGGGATCGGCGGGTCCCAGCCGTGGGTGTCGGCGGAGGGAGAGCGAGGCGGCGAATATGGCGCTCCTGATCCGCGCGGCGGGAGCAGGCCAAGCTGTCGCATGCGCCCACAGGCCCCCGCCCCGACCGCCGCAGAGCGGGGCAGGGCTGGCGGTCTGCTCATCCGTAACCACGGAAACCTGGGGCGAGGTGGGCCGCTGCCACTCTCACCCGCGTCCGGCTCTGGCGCTCAGACAGGAGCATATGGTCACCAGGCAATGGCGGCTCGCTCTTCTACAGCGGTTCCCAAAAACCCAAATCTCTGAGGACAGTCCTCTGAGCGTTCCAGGTCTAGCACAAAAAGAGTATGTGGTGGAGAGAAAGGCGAAGGCCGTCTGAAGTGTGCAGATTAACAGTTCAGAGAGGCTGCAGAGATTCGACGGGGGTAGGTTTAGGCTAAGGGTGAACTGCTGCTGGAGTTCTTCTTCATGTTAGCCTAAATGTGTCAATTCTCTGTGCGTCTCTCTGGGAGATCTTCAGCCCCTCATCTCTGACCTCCTTCAAATCTTAAAGGCAAATATTCTCAACTGTGTGTTCCAAAAGAGCCCACAGCAACCCAGACCCAGCACACAATAACCCCAATATCACCATCAATATTAGACTTGTTCTCAACCCAGAATTTTGTTTATACTTCCTGGCACTTGTAACAGTGATGGATTTAAAATGCTGTGCCAGTTTCTAAGCGTGTAAAAGAGTGCTAAGCCCAATTTTTTTTTACACAGCAATCACAAAATGTATTTCTATTCCAGTTTGACTTGGGCTTTGGGAATTGAAGGAACCCATTTGTTCTGTTGCTTTTTAGGATGGATAATTTTGGAAAAAGACATTCAGGGCTCAAGCCCTACCATCAACATTGCCATGAACCACAAGACCACAGCTTTGTTCTGTGAGACGAGTCATCCACGGCTAATCTCAGCTACCCACAGCAATGTTATCCTGAACTACCCCTGGCTGGACTCATTAGCATTGGAATGCCTCCATCTACATACTTCATATTTCCCAAACAGCGCTTTTCAGGCAGAAACCGCCCCAAGGTTCAGACTGGGTTCAGCGGTCCATCCACACCTGGTTGGACTCGCTCGGTCAAAACGAAAAGGCAGTGCTCACGGCGGGGCCGGCAGGAACACGCTGATCTGTGCAATGAATCACGCACCCATGCACATCAGCCATGAACTTCTGCCGGCTTTTTCTTTCTTTCCTTTTCATTTTTTTCCTGCCCCCAATGTTATTAGCAGATACAGATGGGCACAATGCAGTGCTTGAGTAACCTTGAGAATAAAAGGCTGGGAACTGGAGAGAGTCGATGTGCGTTTGATTTCAGCCAAACAACTACCGCGCGTATGAGCAGGAGAAGATGAGGGAGGGAGGGAGGGAGGGAGGGAAGGAGGGGGGTGGATGTGGGAGAATGCACATCTGGCAGGCGTGCTCATCTCAACTCTCTGCGTTTCATCTTCCAGAAAACCATCCCTCCATCCTCAGTCTTATCCAGCTACTTTTATTAGCTGGCAGACAGAGAAGCACACCAGGGGTGATGTTAGATTTGGTGTTTGGTGGAGGGGGGGCGGTTGTAAACGAGGGGTGGGTGGAGAGGTGGTGCAGTCTCAATCTTTCTGTCGCTGTGGCCTCTGTGTGTTACCACATTTCAAAGCCAAAGAATTAGATTAGGTCCCTTGATTGAAAAAAAAAAACCTGTACACTTTTTCTCTAAAGTTTTCTCTAAAGCATTTTCAGTAACGCTGCCCACTCTTGGAAATGAGATTAAAATATAATCAGTTGCAGCACCTGCATCCCATACCTAGCAGGCAGAGATAGCGCAGAGGAGATATGTCTCAATCCAGATACACACCTGTCAATATCCCAATGTGCTGCCTTCTATGTTTGCCTTTTTTTGGTTGTTGAAAGAGATAACCTATCAATTAATTTTTTCCAGTTTGACAAAATGTTACTTCTCAGAATAACAAAAGCTATTTCCTCATTTTTAGCATTTATAACTTAGGAAATAGTCATCTAGGCTAGCCTCCATCCCCTTTCTCTCTCTCGCTCTCACTTTCTCTCTGTGTTTTTGAAATATCATAGTGTCTAAAGAGTGCCACCAAGTGGAAAACCTAGAAATAGTCCTGTTCCACGGTTCAGTTCGATTTGCAAGGACATATTGTATGCTTTTTGCTTAAAAAATTATGGAGGCAGTGTTGCATAGCCTGTAACAGAATCATTGTATATTGTATATGCGCAGAATATTCATGCTGTACTGTACTGGAGTGTTTAATAAGTATCAATGCCAAGCACAGTTCCCAGTGTAGTCACCTTCAGCCCAAACTCGTTCATGTGCAAGGTGTGGTTATTCCCAGTGCCTCCCTCCCTCCCAGGAGATTTATTTACAGTTTTGTAAGATTGCACATGAAAGTCACCACAAGGAGGAACTGAGGACTATGTTATATATATAGCATGGATATTCTGAGCTTTGGGTAAATTTAATGGGGTTGCTCATTTTTAATTTATGTTTATTTACAAAGGTTTAAAAAGAGTGTACATTAAAATCACCCAAAGGACAAACTGAGGACTATGCTATATACTGTGGCTCTTCTGAGCTTTGAGTTTATTTATTATTATTTTCTATTTTTTTATTTTTTTGGGAGGGTTTTTTTTGTCAATAAACCTTCTATAAACAGTGTATGCATAGTTGTGTGTGCGTGCATGTGTGTGTGTGTTTGGGCATATGTTTGGGTGTGTGTGTGTGTGTGTGTGTGTGTGTGTGTGTGTATGCATGCATGTGTATGGGGTGGATTGCAAGGGGAAGGGAAAGGGGTATTGTTATGGCCCCCATTATATATGTGTGTGTATGTGTGCATGTGCATATTTGGAGGGAGGGAGAACACACACACCTAACCTAACCTGAGCCCTCATTAATCGCATTAAGTAAAAAAAAAAACTTTGATAACCTCTCTGTAGGGTGACATCTAAACTTTGACAACTGCCAGTTATGTGGTTTCACCATCCTTCAATCCAATGAGAATGTATATTTGCAAGATATACCAAATTTTCATCTGAGATGAAACACCAGCTTTTTGCAGAGAATCACATAAAACAGAACCACAAAACACACAAGTATGATTGTACCATCGCAGCATTTATATCACATGAAATCCAAAGACGGTAGAAACAGCAGGTCACCTCTCAGCCACTGAGTTTAAAAGAAGTTTTGTCTTGAGTAACTCACCCTGGCTGACAGAGACAGGCTGCTCACCATTTCCAAGACGTAAATAAAAACAGGAATCAGACTGAAATAGCCAACTGTCTCTTGCTGCATGTTGGGAAAGCAGAGATAAGGCGATTCAACCATTATGACAATTCTCAGGCAAACCGCGGACCCTCACAGACAATTTATTTTTCAAAATGAAATTCTTTTTCATTTACCGGTTTACTGTTTTTGTGGACTCGATTAATACTTCTGTTTGTACAAGAGAAAGAAAAATGGAAAAAAGTTAACAACTTAAAAGCCTTTGCTGCAAGACAAATTGTCGATGACATGAGGAGAGGGAAAGAGGCTTCGACAAGGACATCTTTTTGAAACTGAAACGCCAAGGTCGTGGGGAAGGAAGTGACACTCTTTTTAATGCCATTCCTGCGGTGTGTGTGTGCGCGCGCGCGCGCGCGCGAGAGAGAGAGAGAGAGAGAGAGAGAGAGAGAGAGAGAGAGAGAGAGAGAGAGAGAGAGAGAGAGAGAGAGAGAGAGAGAGAATGCATGCTCGTGGGGGATGCGCATTCAGGAGTGATTTATGTTCCAGCAGAGACTGTGCCTTTAAAAGAAGCAACTATTGCTACAACGGTGATGTGTGCGAGGTTCCTAAAATGTTTTCCGTGCTAACGCGGGCTTCAGCTGATTCGCACGCTCTGGACAGAATGTCCGGGCGGCAAAAGGAATCTTCCAGAAATAGCCCTGCGAGTTCTCTGCGCTTATTGCTTACTGCTGCGCGCCACCCGACCTCTCCGCGTCGAATAGCGACCTGGATGACACAGAGCTGTTCTTCTCCCAACTGTAATAAACGGCCGCAATAAGCGCTGTTCCTCTGCTGGATCCCCCATTTACGACCACGAATTTAAGAGCCTCAAACATTATCTCCACAAGACAGAAGTGAGCTGCATATTCACAGGCAAAATAAATAGAAAATGTGTTGCAATAACATGACACGCTGTCATGTAAATCCCTTGCATTTGGGTGCTGTTCATTGCGAGATGGCATAAACGCTCATTTTAAGTGGTTTTTATTATTATTATTATTATTATTATTATTATTATTATTATTATTATTATTATTATTATACGTGGCCCAATACCCAGAGTGGCAAATTAATCTAAAGTAAATACATTATGTTCTGTGTCTACCTCTGGCACTGGTGGCCAAATAGAGAAAACAGCAAAATAAATAGGCTAATGAAAAACCAACATCATTCAGGTAAAACTGTTCAGTAATTCTACATCACACGTCTGACTTGTCAATTAGTTTTTCCATCGTGTTAAGAATATATTCTCCCCGCTTTTCAAATCTACATGCAACTATTGTTATTAGTATTTGTTTCACAATTGCATTCATGTATAAGACTTCTTGTTTAGCAGCGATTTATGCCTTGAGGTGATGTGACCACAGTGAGAACAATACAAGGAAACAGTTGCAGCTACTAAGAGTACTTGTTGTTAAAACATATTTCATAAAAGTGGTGGATGTTTTTTTACAAAAACTGGTTTTTGCTATGTGGACTTAGTGACATGTTTGACACCTGTCTGACTGACTTGTTCTTCTGTCAACCTGGGGTTGAGATAAGGCCTAGCCAGGCTGGCCATATTGACTTTGCATAACTGTACCTGTCAATCACCTGAATAAGTCTGAAGATAATCTGACATTAAAAGCTGAGAACTGTTTATTGATGAGTGAGCAGTGACGGATGTTAATGTGCAGGTCGTCCTGAGTTTCATGAAAAGCAAACCGTTTCCCTACTGGGGAAACTAAAAATCTAAAACCATAAAATCTACAGACAATTATAGACTTTCTTGGAACAGTGCTTATAGTCTATGCCCAGTATATACTTGGCAATCTATTCAGAAACATCATTTCAAATAATTTGAAAATATATGTCAGTCAAAAGTTTGAAAAGCTTACAGCATTTTTGCCAGAGTAATTGTTAAGTAATAATACATTCATTGCTAAGTCACAGTTGTTTACAAGCCTTATAGACATTTAAAGAGCCCTCTTTACCAGTTCTACGATTCTCTTTTCCACAACAGCCATGTGGACTGGTCTGTTAGGTGACACAATGAAGAAAAAAGAGTAAATCACCTGCTCGAGCAAAGTGAGTGAATACACCCAACAACCGTCACCTAAAGCACACAGCGACGGTATGGACCTTCACACTGTTTAGGGGTAGCATCCATCACTCTGCACTCTGGAATCACACGGCAATCTGACACCAAGGACAGGTCTCTAAGATAAAGGCGAAAGCTGTTTATGTCTTTCTGGCACAAGTAGCTGTGATGGATTTTAAATGTTTAAAAGGCCGCAACAGTTTCTCTGAATGTAAAAGAGTGGTAAATCTTTATGTGTGTGCCTACATCCCTACATCAGATTACACCCTGGCACCAAACAGAAGGCAAAAATCATATACATCAGACTTAGACATTTTAAGTGATGATGTCAAAGGTTCGTCCTAAAGGCAAGTAATGGAGGTGAGAAGATCAAAGACAGCACACAGGTGGTGCATTCTCCTACAGTATAATCTCAGCCGGGGACTGAATCTGTTCATTCATACCTATAAATGAGGCTTCTGAAAATCCTGCCACCATGTTATCCACTGACTTTACTTTTCATTTCACAAGAAAGGGAGGCTTTAGCCCCGGCCGGAAACGGCTCAACACACAGAAACCTGCTGAGACCTCCGGAAGGGGTCCTTAAGCCGAGACATGGATGCTAGCCGCTCCGTGGATTTCAATCGGCCCCGCCTGCCTCCAGACTTTATCGGGGTGGCCAGAGAGCCCCTCCTTTCAAGGAGAGAGCACCGCGCCCCGCATCATTTCCCCTGTATGAAAATTAATTTCACGGCGGCTTAGAGCCAGAGAGGAGAAAGATGGGGTTGTGACGTTTCTCCCAGATCCGTATCGAAACGCCACCGCCGTTTATATTCACGCTGGGCCCTTCCCCCCACCCCTCGGCAGCCGTAAATGCCGGTGGACAGGTGGCGGTAAGCATGTAGAGCGCGGTGTGCAAAGGACGCATAAAGACGGACAGCAGCTCAGCTAGCAATGGACACAGGCATGTACTGATGTTAGTCATGACCTGCAGCATATGCTCATGTGCCCAGCCATGCATGCCGAACAGATGTGTACAGTATCCCAACAAACATGGATGGTTGTATTTTACAAGCGGAAAGTCATTGTTATGCATGTACTTTCTGTTTACATGTGTACAGTCCACAGACTACAGTTCAGAATACAAATAGCAATTCCAATGAACTGTTCAAGCAGAGTGACACAATTTTGCTTCTTTGTTTTGGCCCTGTTATGAAGTATGTCCAGTAATGTAGCAGGGTGAGTCCCTTCCTATAGGGGATTTAAATTAAATTATCGAGATATTTTATTTCAAATATCTATATGTAAAAACTTTACACTAAGTTGTAGCTTTTATTTATTGCTTAGCATTCACCCAGCAGTTTGAATGTCATTTCCCAGATTTATATTTGCAGCTGAATTTATACACTGAATACAGCAGCTATACAAACAATAATAAAGCATGTAAAGAGCAGGAACAATCAAAGAGTAAACAGAGCTTAAGTTGCAAAGAGGTGCTAAAATGAACGATAAAAACAGTGTCGCCTACCGAGCAAGTGTCCTCTAAGTGCAGCATTCTTACATCCTTCAAATATAAACTGCCTGGCTATTATCCATAAAAGCAACATAACTTTAACTCACAGTGTTTACCTGGAGCCAAACAGTATCCCGTGGGAGCATTGCAAAACCATATCATCATTTAACTAACAACCATCTTTTACACTTCGTTATTTCAATTCATTTGCCAAGAGCAGAAAGCATTCTGTTGGGTTGGTATGCTGTATAACAGTACAGGCCAAAACTCTTGTAAGCAACCCCTTGGAGCATTCACACTGAATGTGAAAAGATCCAAACAGTGAACACTGATTTCACTGTGCACATCCACCTGACAGCAAGGTAGTGACTTCAGAGTCTCAGAGGGCAGCTCTTAAGAGCTCCATGAATAGGGCTTTCAGTGTGTTTACAGAAACGATCACGGGCAAAGGCCACGACAGAGGTCACCATTTTGTTCTCGGGATTCCATTTCCACCCATGGTGTGGAAGACTGCACATTCCTCTCCGTTGGAATCCCCGATAGGTAAAACAAAAGAGGAGGAACACATCCACCCCCCATAGGTAAGGGACAGAAGATACATTGCACTTCCTGCATAAGCTACTATTACCTGCTTTTAACTTGGGGAATGGCTGCAAAGATTCTCTGGGTGTAAAAGTGTACCCGTTCACCATCACCTTTTTGTAATGATAGAGATTCAAAGACCCTTTACATATAGGAAATAGCCATAGTATCTCACACCTTTGGTCTTATTCAGCTCTCACAGATAAAGAGCATTCACTGTGTTTTATCGTGTTTTCCTGAGAATACATGGCCCACAATGCTCTGCAGCATTTGTTGTATAGGTAACAGTGGCAGCATTTTCATGTCACAGTTTATTTTATAGTATAACGGATAGATACTGTTCTTTAATGTATGCACATAATATAAACTTGCAAGGCTACTGTCAATCATTGCTTCCTCTCCAAGCACTGCCCTGCACCGATGTTGTGAAGAAGTGACCAACTGAAAAATTCACAACTCCAAATTATTGTTATTAGATATATTTTTTAAACCTTTTGTATATTATGCTAGGCATTTGAACCACATTACCATCAATAATTATGCTGTTGAATTACTAAGTAAAAAATAAATAAAACTGTGACAATGAATTCTATGCAAAGACTTTACCAGATTCAAAGTAATGTATTCAGTAGAGCATGAATAATGTATGCCTGTTTGGATAGCCTATCCATCTGAAGAATGTGCTAACTGAATACATATTTAATGCATTGGAATTATAGTGATTTACAATGGCTCTGATGCTGAATTTTCATGGAATATAACATGGAATATAAAGTACTGTAATTGCAAACTTGAAAACATTTAGCTGCTTGATAAGATTCCATGTTGAATGGCGGGGAATAAATGTGCCTTTATGAATGTTTCTAATATGACATAATTCAGAACTTGATAACTGCATCAAAACACCAACCTTAAGATTAATTATTTCTGTGTTCATTGTTTTTCAGTTTTTCCTGAAAGGTGAAAAGGTCTCTTGGGCAATGTGTGTCTCTTGTATCATCATATTTCAGCACAGATGTAAGGGAATGGTGAAGAGATATGCATTGCATTTGACATTTTTATGAGAGTTGACCCTCCATGAATAACACTATCACACATGCCATATTTGGAGCTACTCAATTTACTTGAAGTGACAATATAAGGTCCCACTCAATCCGATTTGAAAAGATCCAGGACCATATAACTTGGCAATATCAGAATATTTGTCATAATTACTGAGAAAAACAGTTTTTTATACTTATAAAAATATAAAAAAATCCTTGATGCATAGCTTTGAAAGGAAGATAACCAACAAGTTAATCTCTTAAGGCATCAAAAACGCAAGTGCTTTTGTTAAACAGTATGTATTAATTATCCTCAATTGTTTAATTAAAGAGATGCTACACTTTGGCAATAAGATGCATTTGGACACTTACATTTCCCACTCAAGCACACATATTTTGTTTAATTATTTGCTCAGACTGACTCAAATATGAATGGCAATTAAACACAGTTTCTCAGCTGAAATGCCTTGTGTTTTCTTTGAGCGCAGTTTCATATGCATTGGACTGATCCTGTTTGGAGATGTGCATAAGCCGAGTTCCAAATACCCACTGCATTTGAAACATTTCAAAACATCAAGCAATTCACAAAACTGATTATCCAACTGACTGGCCACCTGCTCCTGCATCAGATTGGAATAAGATCTCGCCCATTGCTCCCAAAAATCTACAGTCAGCTCTGCACCCATGACTGTTCATATTCCATAGAAAACCCAAATCAAAAAACCCCTCTGGACCAAAATGCATCTTGGAAATCAGGAATTATTTGAAGGTGCAGAAAAACATAAAATAGTTTAGATGCCCGAAACACATGACATAAAAATATGTTTCTCTATAATTAAAAATCATGAGTCAATCAAAGTAATTACAATGATACACTGGCAACACTGAGTTCTCTTCTGCCCAACACCTGACTTGTCTACTTGTATTTATTATTCTCTGGCCTCTTCTGGGCAAGGCCTTTTTTATTTTTGTGCTGTATCTAAAAAGCATGTGTCCAATACAGTGAACTCATATGCTCTATGATCCAAAAGAAGGGGGGGGGGGGGGGCAAGAGGAGAAGATTGGCTACTACAGCTACTACAGTGGTGAGCTAACTTTGCAAGAGTTAACCTTGGTGGCTAACCATTAATCAAGTGGCTGGCCAGCTTTCAGTAACTAGCTGCCACGTTATAAGCCATTTTGTACATCAGTTGGCTAGCCCCACTGCACAGTACTAACATTATTGCTTCTACCAGATTCTACCAGGTTATTTCCACTCCTGGGCAAGGAGCTCATGCCTAAATCCAATAGATTCCCGGACATTCAGAAGACTGATAAAAAAATAAAAGCAACAATGAATTGATGCATTTCTGAGTATGCAGTTCTGTATGCAGGTAGAGCAGATATCCACTGGTGGTTAACGTCAACCAAAATTTAGCTAATACAAACAGGAGCAGTGTTAAATAGCTAGCTAAATGACTTGTGTGGAACGCGACTACTAAAGCTGCTGTTTTATAAATCATATTAGACCACAGGTTCTCAGCTCACTGCTATCACAGGTTATCTGCAATGGAAAAGTGGGGTTGCAAATGTGGTGAGAGCAAGAAATTCAGCATAGTCTGCCTTTAAATTATATGAAAAACTATTGAGAGTAATATAAATTTAAACAACTCCACATAACACTTCAAATTGACAAAATGTCATATAACTGTCCACACCAACAAAAATACAACAAACAACTTACATCATAATTGTATAGGCCTTTCTATTAACATATGAAAATATTACAAAAATGATCAAGTTAAATTGATTTTTAGGCCTCAAAGCCCTTTCTCCCAGCACTGCAATTTCAGCCTGGACAACACACAATCTGGAGCAAATGTACCAAACATTTTGATAAGTAAATAAGCAGGAAATGGAATCATACAGAAGCTGCTAAAGGAGCCCCACGCTGTGGTAAAACATTAGTAAGTCTCCATTTATTTACCCTTTTTACTCACTATGTCACAAAATAGAGTAATGTGTCATACTGGGTGATGCCTAAAAAGCATATATAATGCAAATGTGTTTATTTGATATGAAATTACATTTTTAATAGCTGAAGGTCAAGGTCATAGATTTTTATTGGCAGCCCAACAATTGGGCAATTAAGGTTCAAATTCATTTTTTGTCATAACAATTACATCATACAGGATAATGTTTATTTTGTATTAGCCCATAGTGTCATTCGCTATCGATATGGATGTCATTGCTTTTATTTATCTAATGTACATTGGCATTGTGCATCACAATGTAATTCTCATATTATAAGATTTTTACGAAAGTTTTATGAATTTATGTCCAAGTAACATAAGACAATGCAACAGTTTTATTTCTGAGCATTACATACTTGTTGAGGTCTTATTGGGTGGAAATAAAAACAAATATATATAAATATATATTTTGAAAATGAATCTGTTATCATGTATGACATAGCATATCATATGAATGAAATTTGCTGAACATTTTACATTTGCAAGGTAAAAACAGCGTTTATTTGCATTTTTAACGTATTTAATTTTTTTCTAAACTAGAATCACTTGGGCAAATTTCGTGTGGAAGCACCTGAGATGTGTATCTTTAGGAAACCACGTTTTGGTATGAGTGGAATGTGAATTCTAGAAGGCCTTTGGTATTATCATTTTACTTCGGAAGATCTGGCTGAGCTTTACAAAATTTCACATTTGCTGTACAAACTTTAATCCTTTGTATTGTAATGCTACAATATAATGATGTGGAAGCGCAGGTTCTTCGGTGATGGAAATCAAACACTGATAATTGAATGCTTATGCACCGGAGGCAGGGTTGCCAGAGAGGTCATGAGAGCATGGCATCTAATGGTAGTTGGGGGATTTGCGAAGGAGTTGAAAATGGTTGTGTCTGAAGAATATCACTAGCATCTTGCAATGCTAACCGGTGGCTTGGAACTTGAAAGAAAGAGGTCATGACCATAATAAAAATGTCTTCAGAAAATCAGCAGCAGATTGAAGTCTAAAATCTGTATTTGCTCATAATAACGTATATTCCGATTGTCAATATGCATAAGGCTATGATTGAAATTCAACGATTCACTGTGTGACTCAATGAACTATTTTGAACAGTTAAATATGTACTGTGTGTTTATGTGTGTAGCCTATATATAAGCAATATTTGCTTAAATTATTATATAAGCGTAGGAATGTTCAGAACATTTCGTGAAAGGGGTGGAACTTCGAACTATACCCACCAAATCGGAGGACTTTTTGACTTGTTACAGTTCAGTCCATTTTCCGTAGAAATAAGGGAGTCGCTGTATTCACACGTGCATACATTCCAGTCTAAAATAATACTGTTCAAACACTTTTCGATTAAGAACACTTTAAAATATTGTTGAAACTTCATATCAGAAGCACAATTCCAGTAATAAACCATAAAATAAAAGGTTCTGTTTGTTGCATTGTGACATGCCCCCTACTACAAGAGTTATTGCGATCCTTTGCGTCAGGTTGCAACTTGGTCAGATGTTTACCAAATTACGTAACAAAATAAGGTAAGTTAATTGCTTGAGTCAAAGAACAAAATTTGAATGTTTTTCTGAAGAACTGGTAAATTATTGACCGAGCTGCTGTCACTTTAAAAGCCTAGAACAACCAAGATGGGATAGCTACACCGGTAGTTATTGTCCTTCTTATAGTTAACGGAAACGCAGGACGGGATGTATCAAGGTCCGGGTAGAGTGTCTTTGGCCCTGCTACAAGGAAACATACCACCGGTGTTGCGCGTCTCAGTACTGCGTTTACCGGTTGAACAATCCGCAGGTGCAAAGAGTCTCTCCCCTTCACTGAAATCTCTGTATTGTGACTCGGCTTGTGTCGAGAATCCTAAAATCACACCAGTGGCATCGAAAGCAGCACCGGCATCTGGTTCCGTAGGCTCCAGAAACGGTGAGTTGGAAAAGCGTATGGGTGGAGAAATAACAGTGTCTCATACGAGTTCGAGGGACAATCCTTGCTTTTGTCCCGCATGGCATACAGCAGCACTGAAATATCGTCATGCATAGCCTAGCTACTGCCACTGTGCATGCTTGATATTTTGTTACCCAGGTACCCAATTTTCTTCCTATTTCTTATGTTGTCAACGTTGGATTTTGTGTAGGCTACCTGTTTTGAACTTTGGGGTGTGCACTTGCTTTCAACGCTAAATTACAAAATGCACAATACCGATTATTTAATTTTCCCGAATCGAAGCGCGAAAAGCAAGTGAGCACGAGCAGGATGTTACTGTCCACGTTGCAAAAATAGACTTAACACAAATAATAATGTATTCCTGTGTCACCCATAGTTAGTCTATTTGCACATTTATTCGGTGAAGGTGGCCTGCCAACTTGTCAACCAACCTGTTGCGCCACTTTAACCGTTTGAAAAATGGTGTTCAGTTTTGTTGTTGTTGCTGTTGTAGTACCTGCATTAAAGTGGTAATGTGTAGGGTACGTAAGAGCTTTGTCTCCAAACGCCTGAACCTGAGCTTTGAATAGAGAATATTAGAATCTTCAGAAATAATTCAGTGCCAGTGACCATCAAAATCCTACCTCTGTGTGGAATTATCAATTCTTATTCTGTTTCTAGCAAATCAATGAAGCGGTGTTTGGTTTCTTTATGGCCTCATGGATTTTTAGTCTTACAGCCAAAACAGTATTGGGAAATGTAACTTGAATGTGCCTATATCGTCCATGATGTTACCAAGCTCTTTTTAAACAGCTAGAACCTTTATTCCCACAATTCCACTCTGTCTCTTAGAGCACAGTGTTGAATCATGCTAAACTGTGTTTCTGTAAAACCAGGAGAAAGATCCCTCCGGAATCCGTAATTCCAGTTTATTAAGAGCGGGTGGGGCTCTCTTTATTGCACAAATGTTTGGCAGATGAAATTTTATCAGAAGGTAAACCTTAATTCATGTTCATTTGATTAATGAATCTCTCCCCTCTTAAATTTTGGTGGCAATTATGTAAACGGCCATAATCAAAGCACAAGTTGTCTCGGTAAAACGAGCACAAATTGATTTAAGGGACACTACAGCAGCGCGATTAAAAACCATGATTAATAGTCGGGCTTAATGGAGCCCAGTTTTTATCCGTGCCTAGCGTCTTTTTCGGCTACAGTGGACTGGAGAAACAAGGGATGACAGTAGCTGGTGATGCAGAATGTCGCCGTGTACGTTATCAAATGCGTCGCCATCGCTTTGTAGCACGCTCAAATTGAGCCTCTCATCCTGTACCTGTGAGTTTGGAAGTCCGGTCTGGCAGCCCCTGTGATCTTGTGCATGCATGGACAGCCACTTCCCAGACTGCATTGTGACAGGCAAGCTCTTCGGTTTCTGAATGGCACTCCCAGCTGTCTGCCTGTCCTCACTTCTCAGATCAGGAGACAGGACGGGACCAGAGTAGGCCTACACACTGGCAGTGGAAGCCACCCTATGGCACAGAGGATGAGATCTCGTTCTGGGAGGCCTTTGACCCCACGGGGATCATCCAGCACTCGTGTTTCAAAGTAAAGGGAAATGCCCGTGTAAGGCATTTAGCTGTTTAGCACAACATGCATATTTCATGAGTACAGCGATCACCAAATAACTAAATGTATGTGAACCAAAAAAAACGGATTTATTGCATCTGGATGATCTGGTGATGAATTGGCAGACCACAGCTTATAGCACAACAAAGTATACAAATAGACCCAACATGTGAAAACCATAACATACACTAATGGTGTGAACAGGCCATTCAGCCCAGCAATGTTCACCTTTTTCCTACCCCTAAGTGTACCTACTGCCTAGTTTGCCTAAAACCTAAGTGTTTCTGCCTCCAATACATGTACTGGCAAGCTATTCCACACATTGGCCACTCGCTGTGTGAAAAAATACTTCCTAATACCTGTACAGAATTTCTCCTTTGCCAATGGACACTGTAGTCAGAACACTGCTGTAAGTCCTGCAGGAAATCACACAAATCCCACAAATCTTTATTTAAAGAGTAAGACCGCCTGAGAGAAAGCAGACCCCACGTGACCCTGCCCAGGTGCAATCAGGCCGAGACTGCTTTGTGAAGGCCTGCGGGTGCAGCTGGTGCATTGTGGGATTGGAGGTCACCGCGGAGCAGCTGCGTGCCTGTTTTAGCGAGCAGGAACAGAGTGTGTCCCAGCTTTGGGCCATGGCGGTTTCACAGTTCAGTGGTCCAGTCCTCCACAAAGAGAGCTGGCAGACTGACAGCCTGAGACTGAAATGATGGGAGCAGGCCATAGACCATATGAGCAGGACATAGACTGTACGAGCGAGCCGCAGACCGTACGAGCGAGCCGCAGACCGTACGGGCGAGCCGCGGACCGTACGGGCGAGCCGCAGACCGTACGGGCGAGCCGCGGACCGTACGGGCGAGCCGCAGACCGAGGCACAGACCGTACGGGCGAGGCACAGACCGTACGGGCGAGGCACAGACCGTACGGGCGAGGCACAGACCGTACGGGCGAGGCACAGACCGTACGGGCGAGCCACAGACCGTACGAGCGAGGGCACAGACCGTACGAGCGAGCCACAGACCGTACGAGCGAGCCACAGACCGTACGAGCGAGCCACAGACCGTACGAGCGAGGCACAGACCGTACGAGCGAGGCACAGACCGTACAAGCGAGGGCACAGACCATATGAGTGAGCCACAGACCGTACGGGCGAGGCACAGACACAGCGTGTGCTTTCATATGGTCTGCAGAATGACACACAGCAGAAGAGTTATGGATGGAACAGTAGTTAGGAATATTCTGAGAATTTTTATGAGCTGAACCTTGAATGACTTAAAATGAAAGTGAACCCAAACCTGTACAGTACACCTAGCTGGCATTTATTGTAATTAAGCAAGTTTGAAAGACGGGATAAAGTGGATTCCGGCTGTAATCCAGTCTAGGAGTTCTTATCTCTTGTTGAATTCAATTTCATTGTTTACCTTGAATGGAATTTCAAATTGAACAAGGAATGGAAAGGACAGTGTCAGTGTAAATATGGCTTGTTACTATCTTGCTAAATCTGTGTCTTTGATCTTCAAATGTGTTACCATTTTTGTAGTGGTTTGAGAAATCAATAGCTATACGCCTTTAAAATACTTCACTTGGGTATAATGATGTGATAATTACATAGCATTTTGTGATATGTCTGTTTTGAAGTGCTTGTGGAAAAAAGTGGGAGGGGGTGCTTAAATCTACTGTTCTTAATAACAACTCCAGTAACTTAATTAGGCTATCTCTGGACACTCATGAAACCTAATTAAATGTGTACCAATTAGATGTTCCTCTAGATAGTTCAGTGGCATGACAGTTTTCTGGTGTCGTGTTTGCTATTCTTTATAACAAGGCCTGGCGTGGTTTCAGCACTCACACATGTAAGGTTATGTAAGGTTGTGTAAGGTTGTGTAAGGTTGTGTAAGGTTGTGTAAGGTTTTGTTTGTGACTTGAGAGGCAGTGCTATAACTCAGAGAAGACTCATCACTGAAGCGCATTGCTCCCACTGACCACCAGGTGGTGCACTAGTTATAGAGCCACAGTGTTTCATGACATTGGAGCACAAACCGCGATGGGTGTCTCAGAGTAGATGCCCTAGGGGAGTGGTGTGTCAAGGTTGCACTTGTGAACTGACGCGGACAGTACATTGGAACGTTTGGACCACAGGTCTCTTTCTGGTAAGGGAGACATTCTTATGTAAGATCGAGCGTCGAGATTAACCTCAGCTACCACTTCTGCTGAATCGATGGTATGTGTTTGCAATGTTAAGATAACACTGTTGTAAAACTGCAATGTAGAACACGGCTTTGTGATTTTTGAATGAAATCTGTCTTTAAGGTATTTTTTACACTCTGTGATTAAAAACATGTCTTTTAGCTGAAATAGAACCATAGCAGTTGCAAAAACCTTTATCATGGCTGTACTACAGATAGCATGTTGTATCATGGAGTTTTTAGGGCATGTTAGAACAGGGTCTTGGCAACATCGACTCTTGCAGTTATTACTCTTTTACGCTTTTCATTAGTAGCGCCATAACATTCATGAACTCTCGTCCTTGTAACGTGACGCGCATGCATACTCGTGCCCCCTGGCATTTTGGTTGCCCAGTTATGTAACGCTCTGAGCTCAGTGGCAAGATATCACTCCCCCTCTCCACCTTGCTGTTCTAAGAACATTGTTTGTAGCAACCTGCAAGCGTGTCCTTTGGAAAAACTGGCCAGTTTGCCTAATGCCCTGCAGAAACCTGGGAGCTTTTTTACATATGCAAAAATCCTGGCTGAAGGCTAATCGGTATCGAAACCACTGATAAAATCCAGATGGTGTCGTCCTCAAATTAATCTCTCCCAAACCCCACATACACACCAGCACACTCTGTTGGCTGCTATTTTATCTTGCAGTGTTTTTCCTTCTCTTTTCAGCTGTTAGCTACTGAGGAAAATGGCGCCTGTTGCTAACTGCTAACAGCACATTGAGTGGAAATTAAATGGATGAAACGACCAGCCATATCTCCTACCACACCTGAATCCAAAGTCTATTGCCATACTGTCCTGCTGCTCATCTTACTACTGTACTTTAAGCAGGACGTGTGTTTATTACACACAATGAGGACATTGGTGGCATGAAGCCATGATCATTACACCTGAAATGGGTTGACGTGCTGCTATTAACTTCAGCTGAATCATTTGTTGTGTTTTGCCATATGGAGAAATGCTATTTTATTGGTTCAAACAAGTTACAACTAAGGGATGTGCATTGGAAGGCAGGTAGGGCCCCCAGTGAACTCGTGTCCCCCTACCCAGAGGAGTCTGGGGTAAGTCATCTTCCAGAGCGTTATGGGGGTGGGTGGGGGTAGAGGACTGCATGCAGGGCTGAGAGCGTGGGAATGGGCAGTGTTTATAGAGACCCAGAGGTGCGTCGTGGTGTTGGGTGGTGTTGGGTGTCATGTTTGGGTGGAAGACGGTGTGGGGAGAGAGAAGTGAATCCCGCCAGGTGCAGCAGCACTCCCTGTCTGCTTCAGACTGGCTGACATTTCCTCCACAGAGACTACAGATAAAAATAGACCCCATGCCCCCAGTCACGATGCTAAAGGTGCACACAGGATTTGGAATGACGGTGACCTGACATCCTCACATTTCCCCGCAGGTATTGCCGCAATGCATTTTTGGAAAGTGTGTCTCCAGCCAGGCTTTTAGTTGTAGTTACTCCTTTTGGGGAAAACACAGGGAAGGAAACTGAAAGTCTGTCAGTCATGACCCGGCTGTTACAATGATACTCTGGTCTTCAAGGAGATTCCTTTCTCTTTACATGAATACGCTGCACACGATATCATGCAATTATGGTAATTATGAGAACAATAATGGCTCTGTTTGTCAGTTGCTTTGTTATTTTCATTTTCCAATTCTGGCAGCATCACCACACCACCATTGAGTAGATTCCAAACAGACAAGCATATCTGAGCTCAGCTCATTGTGAAACAAACCCTATTACAGTCTGTTTAAGCAAAGGACCTACAGAAGACTTTATTTGAAGTTTGTCAGTCTCCAACAAAGGTAGTTGGGTTTCCAGCCGCCCCCCCACCATTTTTTCCATCAGCAATTTTGAGTCTCCAGCAGCACCTGTCATGTTGACGAGCGTCCCATGGCAACCAGCCTGTCCTGACCTGTGTTTCAGCAGGTGATCTTTGCCCACTGCTGTAACCCAATCCTCAGAATGCGCAGGTATCCACAGCTCACAGCCAGGCCTGTTTTACCCCCCTAATACTGTATAGACAAAGACACCGAGTTCTAGCCCTGAATGCATCTCTGAACCTGAGAAGTTCTGGCTTAAAGCTGGGACGGAATATGTGTTCAGTGAGAAAAGTAGAGGATCCACCAGAGTCCAAGTGCTTATACAGTATCTTTGCTTTATTGTGCTTCTCAGGCAGTTGAAGGCCAAGTGGGTGGCAGGAGTTAACAGCACTCTGAAACGCTATAAAAACACCTGCTGTGAAAGCAGCAAAGGCCACTGCTCAGGGCAGGGAGAGTCAGCAAGCCATTTCCCTTTTCCCAGTCCATTAGTCCAATGGTGCGTTCGGCCCTTGTTGGGTTACGAGTTGATGACCTTGAGTCTCGGCCCTTTGATCGTGCTAAGGGGCTACAGAGTGCAGGCAGTAGTTGAAGCAGTAATCAGTGTTGTTTTTCCTCAAAGCTCAATGGTCTGTTCCCACAGCTACACTTCTCCATTTTCCCGTACCAAGATCTCCTTCCGCTTGCGCAAGTCACGGCTAATTATGAGTCCGACTTCGAACAAGATCACTTTAAACTGGAAAAAATATTTGTTTCTTTTTTAACTTGGATGATGAAATGCTTACCAGGTACCAGGCACCACAGAATACGAAAGGTAACTCCTTGCACACAGTCTTAAAGAAAAGCTACTGACTTCAGTCTTCTCTGTTTCTCAGAAGCTGAGAAGCTTTGGTGTTGAAATTTGAACAGTCACCTCAGCGTGTGGCAACGCACAGCGCGTGAGAGCTTCTCATGACATCCTGTCCTTCCCACAAGACTTCTGGCCCAGAGGCAGTCTCTAACCGCAGAGACGTCTTTATGACATAATCCCGTCTCTGTGACGCTCTAGACGGGCTTAGGGACAGCGGTCATGTCACCCAGGGACAGTACACAGTAGCAGGGCTGCAGGGGATCACATTCAGCCTGTCCCAAACACTCCTCAATACTCACCTCTGCATATCCCACACACGCACGCCAGTTGTTGGAAGATGGAAGTTATTGGTAAGCTGATTGTCATTTTTTCTTTCTTGAACGGTTGAGAGCTTTATCTGTGTGTGTGTGTGTGTGTGTGTGTGTGTGTGTGTGTGTGTGTGTGTGTGTTTGTGTTTGTGTTTGTGTGTGTGTGTGTGTGTGATTTCTGTTTTTGTAGTAATACATAATTGTGCACATAGAGCTACTGGGGTCAGGCTAGCTGTGAATAAGGATACTAAATAAGGGATGAGCAGAACCATTTATTTTGATAAAGCGGATATTTAGCGAATTAAGTGGTTTAGTGATTCAGTAAATTTGCATGAACGTTCTGAAGAGAGAACAGGACAAAATGGCTGCACGTTCTGCAGCAGGGACTGTCTGAAGCTGTGCCCTGAAGAGCCAGGCAGTGTCCTCCGCTCACAGAACAATCAGCGCTCATTAGAGAGATGACACACCGCACACGCGGGAGTCGCACGGGCATCGTCATGGCGATGAGCCGTCACCGTGGCGCCCAGGACACTGTGACTGCGGGGACGAGACGCGGCTGATAAACCCAACAAATGGGGCTAATTGGTTCTCCGTTCCGAAGGAGCGTGGCGGAGTCGTCGTGGAAACGACGTCCTTCAGTTTGTAGTAATTGTATAAGAAGTGAATTTAGGTTTGGTGGCCAGAGTCTGTTCTGTCTGCCTGCATGTGTTAATTCAGACTGAGGTCAGCTTTACTGTGTGCGTGCGTGCGTGTGGGGAAGGACAACTAAAATGCTAAAACCCAGAGCAAGGTAAAATCATTCATTTTCAGGGTCAGCTTTGTACAGTTGCACATGTAGCTTTTCATGTGCTATTTTTCTGGTTTGGCATTCATTCCATTACATTACATTCATTTTTATACAGATGGAATTTGAGCAGGCTGAGGAGCAGACATTATAGTATATAATTGATTGACAGGGGCACTCGAAAAATATTTTGGTGGTTAATACTACATATAGCATATAGTCATGATAAACAAACGAATATGCAAGCTGTTCAGTAGTCTAGTTTATTTCAGTCCTTTGGAAAAAAGTGTATTAGATCTGAGGCTGGTGTGGGGGGGGGGGGTAGTCATATCAGGTGATTGTTCTTTGAAAAGGGAACTTCTTGAAATAGAAATCACGTAATGTTATACATCTGCTTCAAAAATAGATTAACAGCCAAAAATAATTTATTTCTTGTGACCTCCCCGCAATCCCAATCAGACATCGCTGTTCTCCTGAAGCTGCGGTAGTGCTAACAAGCGGCGGCTTTTTCCGCTAACGGCCGAGTTTCCGTTGGTTCTGACTCTGGCCTCGTGGGGTTTTGCCAAGGACATTTACAGATTTGTTTTTTCGGTCACGTCGTTTCCCATCCCGTAAGTGCTGCTTCCCGCCGGCGTTGCGATGGCCAGGCCCAAATCGCTTCTGAAGGCTTCCGATAGAACGGAGCGGAAGCTTCCGTCTCAAGGTGACACGGTAGCGTAGCCGGTCCTCTGCCACGGCAGCGCTGGCGTTTAACGTGAGCGCAGCCTTATGAGGGTAAATTATGAGGCTGAAGCCGCTGTCAGGGGAACTTAGCTCCGCGGAGAGCTACCGTGGCACTCCAGGAAGCCGTGTGCTTGGAGGACTTTGGCTCCAAACGGCGAGGTTGTCTGGAAGACAGATGGGCCTGGAATGGAAGTTGGCACAGAGCCTCCACTTCAGCAGCAGAGGATTCTGGGGGCAACGGGCCGGGTTTCAGGTTAACAGCATGGAGGCCAACGACCTTCACCGCCACTGTCAGGGTCCTCTCCTCTCCGCACGCTGTAGGCTCCGGTCCTGTGCACAGTGCTCTTCCAGACCTGTTTCTGCTTGCTGTTGATATCTTTGTGTACGGCCAATAGTTATTTTCCAGAAACTCTTTTGGTGGTCCTCCCATCCCACGTGGCCCATTTTTGAGAGAGGACAGAAAATGTCTGCTTCCATCGTGTTCCAGCAGGTGGTGCTATAAACTTTGTGGTTTGTTATCAATGACAAAATTTGACATTTTGTTGTCAGTGTCAACTTCCATTCTTGCCCAGCAGATGGCGCGGTGCTGTAGCTGCAGTGAGAACAGCGCTGTAAATCTTGGTCTCAAGCGCGCACATTTGCCTTTTTGGACGTCAACAACCTGCAGAGCCTTTGGCTTTGTTTTCTAGTTTGTTCCCGTCAGGAAATGACTAGCATTGCCCTCAGACAGTGGTTGGATTCATTGGGCTGATGTCCGTGGATGTCGTAATCCTGCGAGATTGGGGTGAGCAGGTAGAGATTGAGACGGCCAGTGCCGTGCTCAGTCTCATAGCGTGTGGGATTAGCAAGCTTTACTCTACCATCCTGCACCCGGCGGGTCAGCTGGACACATCTTACAGAGGTCACCAGGGGATCAGAGCTGTCCACCAGTAATCAAGGGCTGCCACAGTGACTTCACCGGAGGGATTTACCAGGAGCGAGCAGCACCAAAACCTTTCAAATGACAAAATAAGAGCAAAGGACTTCATATTTTCCACTGTATTTCATTTGTTTATCCAAACAGTGCTTACTCCGAGTGAGATTGCATGTACTTGACATATAGTAATTTCTGAAATAACTTTCCATAACCTTTTTCACCTGCATCACAGTGCTATTCAGTAGGGAATGACTCTTTTAGTGTTTGTGTTCGCAGATGTTTCAATTTGGGTTTTTACTTTTAGTAGCCATCAGGTTAATCCCAAAGGGAAGCTCCGAGCTAAAACATTTTTTATTTTTTATTTTATGAGACTAACTGTGTGTGTGTGTGTGTGTCTCAGTTTGTTCCATGGGCAGCAGCTCCAGCAGGCTGTATAGCGCCCTGGCCCAGACGCTGAGCGGCGGTCCCACGGCCCAGGAGGGGGCGCTGGAGCAGGACCTGGGGCAGGAGCCGGAGCGCTGCGACCCAGACCAGCTGCAGAGGGAGTGCCAGGAGGTCCTGCGTCAGCGCCCTCCACGCACACAGCGCTGCTTCACCTCCCCCCGCGGCCCTGCACCCCAGGGCCTGTCCCCAGGGCAGCCCATCCGCGTCATGCAGTGGAACATCCTCGCCCAAGGTAGGGTCCCCAGCCCCAGGGGTCACGCTGGAGCCCTGAAGAGCCACAGTATGCTGGCTTCTGCTCCGACTCGCCACTGAATTAGTTAGAGCCACTGACTACACAATTTTCCAACCTCAGTTGGATCCATGGGTCTGAACAGTTGGTGCTGGATCATATGTCATGGCGGGCTGAGAGTATGTAGGTTTTCATTCCAACCCATCGCTTCTCTCACACACCTTTCACCAGAGAGGATGGAACTAGACGGTGAAATCGGCAGGTGTCGTGATCGAAACCTGCATACTCTCGGCCCTCCATGGCTTATGATTGGATTGGGTACAACCAAAAAGTTGTAAAAAGCTCAGGACCAGAGTTGGTGACCCATGAATCATGTTTTTGAAGTATGTTCTCTGTATGTGAGTACTAGGACCACACTAATGATGTTTAGTTAGCTAGAAGAGTTAACAATTCTATATTTGAAGCCCTTTTGGCAATTTAGGACCGTGCGGTTAATGGTTGCGTTTTGTGCGTTTCCTCAGCTCTGGGTGAGGGGAAGGACAGCTTCGTGCGCTGCCCCCCGGAGGCCCTGAACTGGGCCGAGCGCAAGTACCTGATCCTGGAGGAGATCCTGACGTACCGGCCCGACATCCTGTGCCTGCAGGAAGTGGACCACTACTACGACACCTTCCAGCCCGTCCTCCAGAGCCTGGGCTACCACGGCACCTTCTGCCCCAAGCCCTGGTCCCCCTGCCTGGACCTGGAGCGGAACAACGGGCCGGACGGCTGCGCGCTGTTCTTCCGCCGCGAGCGCTTCCAGCTGGAGCACAGCGCCAGCGTGCGCCTGGCGGCCGCCCTGCTGAAGACCAACCAGGTGGCCATCATCCAGACGCTGCGTTGCCGGGCGACGGGGCGTGCGCTGTGCGTGGCGGTGACGCACCTGAAGGCCCGGAGCGGCTGGGAGAGGCTGCGGAGCGCCCAGGGCTCCGACCTGCTGCGCTACCTGCAGACGGCCAGCGGGGGGCGCCAGGGCGTGCCGCTGCTGGTGTGCGGCGACTTTAACGCCGAGCCCAGCGAGGACGTGTACCGGCGCTTCGCCGCCTCGGGCCTGGAGCTGGACAGCGCCTACACCCGGCTGAGCCCGGACGGCGCCGAGCCGCCTTACACCACCTGGAAGATCCGGCCCTCGGGCGAGAGCTGCCACACGCTGGACTACATCTGGTTCTCACGACTCGCCTTCCGCGTGGAGTCCCTGCTGGAGCTCCCCACCGCTGAACAGATCGGCCCTGACCGTCTGCCCTCATACAACTACCCCTCCGACCACCTGTCCCTCATCTGCGACTTCAGCCTCCTGGACCCGGCCCAGCCAGGGGAGCAGAGCTAGCCTGCTACAGGGGCCCTCTGCTACAGGAACTCTGTTACAGGGGCCTTCTGCTACAGGAACTCTGTTACAGGGGCCCTCTGCTACAGGAACTCTGTTACAGGGGCCCTCTGCTACAGGAACTCTGCTCCAGGAACTCTGCTACAGGGGCCTTCTGCTACAGGAACTCTGCTACAGGGGCCCTCTGCTACAGGGGCCCTCTGCTACAGGAACTCTGCTACAGGGGCCCTCTGCTGCAGGAACTCTGCTACAGGGGCCCTCTGCTACAGGAACTCTGCTACAGGGGCCCTCTGCTACAGGAACTCTGCTACAGGGGCCCTCTGCTACAGGAACTCTGCTACAGGGGCCCCACACTGGGGACTCTGGTACAGGCGCTCTGCTTTTGCACAGGGACCACAGTCTGACTCACCCTTGCGTGTGAATGTTTTAATGTTGAAAATACCTACTTGATCATAGCACACATCACAGCAAATGTAATTTTATTAGGCCACAAATAACTTCTTTTTCTGTGTGGGGTGTGAATGTTGTTGGGCAAGAAAAACTCTCCTCTCTGCTTAGGAAGGAGGAACAGTTTTAGGAAGTATCCATTTTCATTTTGCTGTTCACAGTGCAGATTAATGGCTTTAAAGTGCTGCTATATCAGTTTCACAAGGCCCACCACTGCATTAAACTGGTACACATCGCAGTCCAACCATGAGCAACAAGTCCAAGGACAGATGTGCATTGCTCTTGCCAACTAGTATGTTAATCTGCTTCCCCTAAAAGCACAAAAGAAAAATCCAATACAGGAAACCGGAAGCCAGTATGCAGTCCACAGCTGTCATCACATCTAGCATGATTAACTGTGAATGTACTGTAAAATGCAAACTGATGCCAAACTGACAACTTTGCGTTTGTTCAGGTATATTATGCAGAAAACCATGGAAAAACACAAGGTTTTTATGCATCTTTTGCTGGCAAGGGTGCATTAACTTGCAAGGGATGGGAAAGAATGCTGTTGGAGCCAAGCTCAATATGTGAAATATTGGATAACGGTTTTCTGAGGCTGATGGGAATAGAGGTCCATTGGGTGTAACAGGGAAAATGGATATTAACCACAATGTATCGAACCTGGTTGGATAATATGCATTATAAATGGCCACACAGCTATGCAATTTCATCATCAGTGTACTTGGGGGTTGGTTGGCTGAAAACCAACACTTGTGTTCTTCAGTTTACATTATGAGTTATACCTACCTCAGTTGTAAGACATTTTCCATGCGTGTTGGCCTGTAAATATTAAATATTTTATGTAACTGAATTTATTAATAATTACTGTTTTTGTGTGTGTAATTTAATTTCTCCAGTCTGATTTGTAAAACAAAGTCCTGTTGGGGGGGGGGGGGGGGGGAAGAAATAAACATCAGTATTTTCTAAATTGATCACCCTTGTGTGTACTAATGCCATTTAAATGTCCTTTTGTTTGTTGGGTAATGAGGGCCGTAGCAATGTAGCAATTCCTGCCAACTGCTGGCCTAAATTACATTTAACAATTGCATTTTAGCTACATTTCCTGGGAAGCACACAAAATGACAACTGAAGACGGTTCTTGTGTCCCTATATAAACTGCATTTTACTGTAATCAAATATATGAGCCAACCAGTCACAATATACACAGCCAATTGGCTCATTTAGCCAGAGCAATTGGTGGAAACGCAAACTTAACACACTCACTGTCCGCCCTAGACCAGAATGGCCTGCCACTGGTTTGGCATTGCCTATATCCTGCCGCAGTAACTGAGTAATATTGAACAGCACTCAGCCACTCAACACTTACACAAGGGAAGCAGATTCTTAGCTCTGACATGAGGGTCCATATACAGGTCCTGAGGGAGTACGGCCGTTATGTACGGTCAACACGCTTATGTTAATGTGTTCAGTTCACAGGCTCATTGAACCTCCATACAGTACACTCCAGTGCACTTCACGCTGTAGTCACCGATATTCACCCAGAGGTAAGGTGGTCAGCCTGACGGGCTAATTCACAACACGGGCAACTCGAGCACAAACTAACACCGGATTAAGTTCCAAAATAGGAAGGCCTTCCCCATGGCAGAGCTGAGGAGTTCCCAGATTAAAGTAATGCCCCAGAAATTACCCAGTACCCACTACAACTCAGAAATGAAGCCGTGGTTACATCACGTCTCTGTTATTGATCAGTACGAGACCAGGGTAAACAAGTTGAGCAGTAACAGAGTTTCTGGATTTCATACCAACTTCTGCTCAATTATTTCATGAGTCTAATCTTTTATTTACATTGTAGCAAACTCACTGAGCTTGTTCGAAGACAGCTCCTGTGTCCCTAAGCAAAACGTTTTATACTGGAGTCTATAACTAAACCAGGCCTGGCGTATACAATAAACAGCCATAATCAGCCATTTTATTGCCATAAAGTATTTGTAAACCAAGACAAGGTTTATTTTAAAGAATAAAATGTGTAATTCATGAAGTGTGGAGATATAAACCATATTTATTTTTCTAATAAATTCAATTTGAGTATCGTGTGGACAGTCATTTCAGCTAAATTTGATTCTGTCCGAGTCACTTAGGCTCTGCATTTCATAGCATCACATAGCCCGGCTCCATCTAGCATTCAGGTAAGAGTCACAATAAACACCAGGCTGCCACCGCCGTCCTTTGGCCTTGTGCTCAATTCCTTGTAGCACACTGCCCCCTGGTGGAAATACTTCAAACTCCTGGTACATTTCAGCCTCAGCAGTGTGACGGTCTGCTGTTTTCACACTGAAAGCTGTATTTGATGAGGGGGGGGGGGAAACACCATGTACACATTCTGTACACTCTTCACACAACCTTGGGAACAGGAAAGAAGGGTCATTTGATCGATGGGTACTTGCAATTGAAACACAATAACAAGACAGAGCTGTTTCAGGTCTTTTTATATTTCAGTAAAATCTACTTGAATACACTTTGAACCAAGAGTACAACAAAATAGAATATACTTCAAATGTTGAATATACAAACTAGTTCAGTCCGAACACAAAAGTCGTCCTCTCTCCCGCTCTCTCCCTCAACTAAAAAAATAAAACGAGAAAAATATGAAAGTGAAGAGCTACAATAGCTGCTAGAATTCATGCCAAGTGTGGCCTGAGAAAGCCAGACTGTTGGGACAAACAGAAATGTCTATAGACAAAGTGAGGCAGGTTACAGCTAGTACTTAGCTGTAACTCACATCCTGACGAGAACTATAATACAAAAAACGAGTCGCCTTAGTTTTTAATAACACTGTGCTTGGTACAAGGTATCAAAAAGAGCTTTACACAAAAAGCTAATAAGCATATTCTTTAAAAAAAAAAAAAAAAAAAGGATTAATCTAAGGCTGATTTCATTGTGTTGAAATTTCATAAACTGTATAATCTTTATACATACAAAGTCCCTTTGTCTACCTTTGTTGGAGCGGTCAGAAGACCACTCCTTCCTTCCAGAAGGTTCTGTGAAGCTCCCACTCTAGCACCGAGACACTGGATACTATGTGCGCACAGTGATAGTCTATCAATTTGCTGGTTTGCTCTGAAAATGCGAAAATCTTTTTATACAAAGTGTTACAAACCTTAATTCAGACTGCCCCCCCCCCCCTTCCTGCCCCTCCCCCCCCCACCCCCACCCACAATGAGTTTGGTTTCAGTACTTGAGTTTAGTGTTTGTGGTGTTGTAAGCGCGTGTATGAGACTGTAGTGATTTGTCTTGGTCCCCATGCTGTTCAGTTTCCTCTGCGATTTTGACGGTGCCCCCCGCCTCCTCACCCCATGGGGCAGCGTGGGACGGATGTCCAGACACGGGGGAGCGTCGTGCCAGCCTCGGGGGCGTCTTCACCGTCACTCGGACCAGAACAGCCACGAGGGGGGACTTGGTTTGTGAAAGCGTACGTTTCGAGAGAGCACCCTCTAGAGGCGAGGAGGGTGCCACGGTCTCCTGACTGGGAAGGCGCAAAAAAGAATAAAAATGAGAGAGTCACTTCCACCGTCTGGCCGTAGACACCCCCCTCCCGCCGGCCAGTGGCCCCGCCCTCAGCAGTCTGGCTCCTCGATCTTCACCGTGATGTAGGTGGGGGTGTCAGCACTGGGGGTCTGGGGGCTGGTGGGGTCCTGCTCTGTCGTGGTCGCCTTGGCGACGGGGGTGACGACCCGCACCAACGCGTGCCCGCCGTGCTGCACGGTGTGTTGCCCCGGCAACGCCAGCCTCACCACCTGCGCCCCCCCCGAGGCCATCGACACGGGCGTGAGGGCCCGCACGGCCAGCGGGGACCCCATCAGGCTGATGCTGGGGGCCCCCGCGGCCCCGGGGCCCACCTTGCCCTGCAGCTGGCACTGGGCCAGCTGGCCGGCCGGGATGGTGATGATCTTGGCCAGCTGCACGGTGATCTTGTCCCCGTTCTCGGCTGTGGCCGGCATCACCGTGGGGATGGTCTGGAACAGCACCTTGGGGGCCCCGCCCGCGCTGATGGGGCCACTGTTGGTGAGGAGGGTGGGGCTGCCCGTGTGCACCGCCATCGTTGAGATCTTCTGCCCCAGCGATGTCATGACCACGGGAACCTGCATGGCCACCCGCACCGTCCTGCAAACACACACAGAGTCAGGAAAAACACACACAGTCAGGACAACACAGACACACAGTCAGGAGAACACACGCACAAATGCACATGAACTCACTCTCTCACTCTCTCACTCTCTCACTCTCTCACTCTCTCACTCTCTCACTCTCTCACTCTCTCACTCTCTCACACACGCACACACAGCCAGTTCCCTCACTACGGTTAACATAACCCTCCCGCTACCTGAGACTGGATTACACTGTGTAACAGCAGATCTAAATCAATGCTAATCTTCATACATCTACCACAACCTTTTCCCCAGATGAGACCACTGAAGTCCTATCAGTTCATTCAATACTTACTGATAACAGTAAACAAACATGCCACTACTGGCTTACACTTACCATGCAGGAAGACTTGGCAGGCTGGCCAACACTCACAAATTGGTTCAGTATTAGAAAAAACCCGGTGTGCAATTATTAGTGTATATATGCATTGTGTGCAGAGCTTTATGTCTGCTGACACATACACATGGCAGGAGCCAGGAGGAGAGGCATCCCGTGACCTGGAGGTGAGCACAGTTCTATAGACTACTAAACACAGTGCAGACTGTAGTCCACGCAGACTGTAGTCCACGCAGACTGTAGTCCACACAGACTGTAGTCCACACAGACTGTAGTCCACACAGACTGTAGTCCACACAGACTGTAGTCCATGCAGACTGTAGTCCATACGGTGCGATGCAGGGGGGCGCGCTCACCTGGGCCCGGTTGCCGTGGGGATGATGGCGGTGTGGGTCTGCTGCTGTCCAGCCATGCTGTCTGCCATGGTCGTGACCGTCACCACCCGGGGGGCCGCGGGCTGAGAGGCCTTGGCCTTGGCGGGGGCCCCGCGGCCGCCCCCCCGCAGGATGCCCGGGCCCTTGGCCAGCAGCGTCTCGGAGGAGGGGGGCACGCGCTCGAATGACTTCTCCGCACTCAGGAGGTCCTCGGCCCCGGCCTCCGCCTTCTCCTCGTCGATCACCACGATGTTCTTGGGCATCTCCTTGAACTGGTACACCAGCCGCTGGCCCTCCACCTTGGCCAGAATGCCCCGCTGGTAATAGTACCTGTGAGCGGAGGGAGGACGGGCCCGGGGTTAGAACTGCAGACACAGGAGGAGCTGCAGGGCGTCGAGGGCAGGCATCTCACACCGGAGTTTTACACACAACAAGACTCAAAGAGTCACCCAACGCTTACGCAGAAGTGAGGAATGCAAAGCAGGCTGTCAAACTCATTACTAAGGCACACAGCGAAAATGTCAGCAGGCAGTTAACAGCTGGTTATGACTGGATAAAAGCACCATTTCAGTTATTCCAAATTCCAAGACACTTCCACTTCATATTCATAGGGACATTTTAAGATGTCAAACTTACCAGATTGCCATCTTACGCTGCATCTTTTTTACCAGCTTGAATAACGTAATTTACAAAATCTCAGGACTCAAATTAGAAATCCTTTTTAACATCTGGACCCAAATTAGAGCTTCACACCTTCAAGGGACCCATCAAATGCACATACTCTCTCAGCCTAGAGGACTACAGAACCATTCCAGGACCCACCTCATACGATCTCACAACCCAGTTTGGGTCCCGAGCCCCAGCCCATAGTTTAGAGAAGGTGGCGTATTGCGATTGACAGGTTTGGGGCAGGACGGGGGGCGTACCTCAGTGCGCGGCCCATGGTCTCGTAGTTCATGTCAGGCTTGTTCTTGTGTTTGCCCCACAGCTTGGACACAGCCTTGGAGTCCACCAGCTTGAAGATGCCCTTCTCCCTCTGGGTCCACTTGATGTACCTGGGACAGGTGTTCTTGTCCTGGAGGAGGTCCAGCAGGAACTCCCACAGGTATGTGGTGTTACCTGTCACAGGGAGGGGGGACCAGAGAGCTCAGCTCAATCTCAGGAAAAGTACTTAACCCTTTGAAGAGTAGGTTTTTCTGGAACATTTTTCAACTCTATGTCTATGTTCTACAACTCCATTGCTTTTAATTACCAGGAGTGACTGTTAAGTGAACATTCTAATGCTAATGTAAGAACATTCTAGTCACATGTGTGACCCCACACCTGAAAGAACTACACCGAATAGAGTGCGATAGTTCGTAGTCCTAAAACCCGGAGGTTAGCATTTTTGAGCCATGAGTTCCCATGAGGATTTTGTCTGTGGTTAATGTACATGAGTTTTTCACGTTTTTGTTCTACAAGTTAAGTTACATCCTTCTCAAATGTGAATTTTGAAACAGTTATGTGCTTTAAAAAAAAGTAAGTTGCAAACAATTTGCTATATTGAATTAATTTTATGAAACTTGAGTGGTAGCTGGCAGAATAGGACCATTGTTTCAGTTTCAATGTAGGAACCAGTTAGCAACTTGCTTAATAAAACACAGTTGATAAATGGAATGGATACAATTTAACTCTTAGAACAAAACATGAAACTCTCTTAAGTTTACGTTAACCACAGACCTTACATTCAAAATCCAAAAAAGCATGGAAAATCTGCAGAGGGAACTCATGGCAGAAGAAACTGTCAGGTTGGCGTAGAAAACGGTGTCAATACTGCAACACTCAATTACAGTAAACATCAAGCAGTGTAAGTGGACTGGGAGAGAATGTTCGTTAGCTGAATCCACTCACCCTTCCCTTCTCTGGGTTTCTTCTTTATCCCCAGTTCAGGAGAGCCATTGGACACCGCCGACTGCGTCTTCGGCTTCCTTCCCACTTCAGAAACAGACAAAAGTCAAACTTGAAAACACTTGCTGAATGACAATACTGGGAACTGTGGAGTCTCAGAGGAAAAAAAACTAACAAATACATCATTTTTAGAGATTATCATGTGTCCTTATTTCTAAGGAACACATAACAGTGGTTATGGTTATTCCAACAGTGGTACAGGACAAGATTTCTTTCAGGGGTGAAAAGTGAGTCAGTAGAGTATGAATCCAGGACACATCTGAAGCAGGTGCAACTCTTAAGCTGTGTGAAAGCAATGCTCTCCTGCCCGTTTTAACCCTTTTCGGAACGTTTTTTTCAACATTCTAAGTCAGTGTTCTAGAACTCCATTGCTGTCAATGACCAGTTTTGATCGTTACATCAGCATTAGAATGTTCAGGTAAGACCATTCTAATCACCCAATTGTGAGCTCACACCGGCATGTGTGATTCAGCTGTACATCCTGCCCAGGGGCGGGCATGTCCTACCTTTCTTCTTCTTGATTGGCTCGCTCTCTGGGGCCTCGATGACGGTGCACACCTCCATGGGCTCACTCTCCTCAGTGGACACCTCCACCACCGTCTCTGAGATGATGTCCGGCCGCATGGCGGCGTGGATGAACTCCGGCGTGGTGACGCAGGGCGGCACAAACACCTCCACTGCACACAGAGAGAGAGGCTCTGGGTGAGGGGCTGTTACGCTTTATGCCAAACCACTTTATGATTATGCAGGAGAAAATCCAGGGGTCTACATCCTGTACTCTATTTTATTACTTTTTTTATCAATATATATTTTTTTACTATAGGGCACAGTTAATAAGATTTAGAAGATTTGAACAGTTTAAAGGATATATATATATATATATATATATACACACACACACAACCATTAGCGCCTTGTTCATTGAAAAAAAAGTTATACAAAAATGCTCAATAAAATACTTTGGGTGGGCGGGGCGTAGCATCAAACTAGTGCATAATAGTACCAAAATGTAAAGATAAATTGTAGTATATTTTTCCAAAACACATGTATTTTATTTGTAAACCTCAAGAAATCAATCTATTTACCTGACCACTTTTCAGTATATGAATCATATTGAGCAACTACTAAATATGTTCGGCTTGTCATTTCACAGGCCATTAGCTATGGCTGAACATAAAGCAAGAAACAGACTCAGGAAAGCCGTTTCAAACAGGATTATGGGGACCAATGGAGTAGCGGAATATACACGGGTAAATCCATTCACTCTGGAATGGCACGTTAGAAAAATTAATTACAGATTCATATACTTGGCCCCATTCTTTATTGGACCAGGTAATTGATGTCTGAAGGGAAAGTTTTTTCCAAGTTCCCAACACGCAATGTATCAGGCCCCCGAAAATCTCTTCACGGGATTGCTTTACACGATATGGAAAGCTCACAAGCAGCTTCCTTTTACATTCTCTTCCAAACTCTTTGTTTAAGCAGCAGCAGGTGCACGGTGCAATGCAAACACATAACGCCACTCTGAAAGGTACCCTTGATGATGAGGGCCTCGGGTAAGGACAGAATGTGACGGCCGGTTATGAACCCGGTGGTAAACCCGGTGGTAAACCCGGTGGTAAACCCGGTGATAAGACCGGTGATAAGCCCGGTGATAAACCCATCAAGGCGGCAGCGGTTCGGGGAAGGGGCCTCACCTGGGCTGCGGTCGCCCCTCAGGCTGCTGGGAGAGTCCATGTGCAGGAGGGCCTCGGCCGCCTCGATGGTCTTGTCCGAGCAGAGGACATTACTGCTGTGGACCGACGCCTCCACTGCGAGAGAGCCACAGGCATGTCACATCCGCACTGCATCGCTCACTCACACAGCAGGGCAGCTAGCACATTAACCTCTCAGGTAGCCACGTGAGGGCTGGCAAACGGGCCCATTATCGATTTGGACAATGCTTTTGCTCCTCGTTCCCAAAACTAACCCGCACTCTAACCCTAACCCCAACTACTGCTGCACTGTATTCACGCATTGGTTCCAGCCCTTAATGAACTAGTGCTTAATTGCCAACATCAGTGCAAAATGAATAACAGTATTCTTAATAAAGCATATATTCATACATTTAAAATATGCTTAGCCCAGGGAGCTTTTTGAGAAGGACTGTTCTTGTGTTAAAAACAGCCCTTAACAGCCTAACAACAAAAACATACCAAATATAACACTGCTGTCAAAAATGTCTGATGGCTGGTGTTAACCAGCCAAAAAGTACTTTGTACTTTAATGTGAAATGCTTTGTGTTTAAATACAGGTTTGTATTGAACAGTGAAATGAAAACAGTATCAAAAGCAAAAATAAATATTTATTGTTATACAAAAAGCTTATTCATTACACATTCAGTTCTATTGACTATTGATATGCAGTCAGCAGTCATGTCATATACTTTTAAATCTGCATCTATTGCTTTAAAGCTTCTTTGTCTATTCACCACACACACACACACACACACACACACACACACACACACACACACACACAGTGCAGTTCTTGTGCATGCATTCCCCCCTCTACAGAGGCAGGCGGTCTGCGCCACCTGTTCTCCTCAATCACCACATCACCACCTCCATTTAGCAGCCACTCTGGCCATGTTTGGTTATCTATAGCAGAGGCTATCTTTAGGTGAACAGTACCCTCTACTCCCTTAACCTACCCAGAGAACCTGCTTTATACTGCAGACGGAGCTCTTCGTGGAACGGGACACGGGGCCCATTACAAACAAGAACATTGCACAGCACCCAGCTTTAGAAACCAGTAAATGTGAATAACAAGTCCCAATGAATATAACCATGTCATTGAAGGAAATAAACGGCCATGATAGCTCCTGCTTGATAAACTCTTGATCGAACCATGAAAGCGGTGCGATAAATAATCACGTTGAAATGCTTACACTGACAGTGAGAGAAACACACCAAGTAATTTGCATTCAGTGTGTGTCATGACGCTTAATAACTTGCATTTAAAAATGCGTACATTCAAATGTACCTAAATTTGATAACAGAACACATAGTGACGAAGATTTCTTAACGTTGATAAGTTAACTTTAGCTGTAAATTACAACAACAAAAATTAAGGTTATCTTCGACTAGCTTGCTCCAGCTTGACCACTCGCTTTCACTTATTAATTCAATTATTTATTTAAAAAAAAACACGCATTTAAATGTCAAAATATAGCACCTATAATTAAAATATTTCTATGTTATCAAAAGAATGCTTGGCACTATTTAACCGTACCGGGTATAGCGGTCCCTACAAAAAGTAGTGCTGTCCCTTATGACTTCCGTGTTTACACTCTACTCTTTCCCTCCAGTTCCCTCCGAAGACACCTCCGAGCTCCCTGTCACTCAATCCCCGCCCCTAGAGTCATTGGCTGGTTCACTTCTTTCCACCGTTCTCCTGATGTTTACCCATTGGCTCTGTTATAGATTTCGAAAATATGCGCGAAACTATTGGATAGACTGAACTGTCAATCACGAGGACAACCTCCAGGGCGGATCGCAGTGCTTCCGCCATCAAAAATAGCTGGCTACAAATAGTCTAAAATCATTTTTCATTGCTAGATGAAGCGTTCAAAACTATACATTTCACCAATAATATAAACATTACATTTTAGCTAAGTATGTCGAATTCGAATGAATGGTTTGGCCGAAAAAATATTATCTAAAAGTCGCAGGTTTCAAGCCAGCTAATGCAGTAACGTTGACGAAGGCAAGCTAACGGATAAAAAAAGGATCCGCTAGCCAGCACCAAGGAAATCGAAAATTTTTAACGGAGATCATATTCAGTGTCCGGGGCAGTGCATGTCACGTTTCTTACTTCCAATATATCCACACTTAACGCTAAGATCACATTATTTAACCTGGGAATTCCATCTTGCTGTCTGGTTCACTAACGCTAGATAGTTCGCTGGCTGGCAAAAAATTTAAATAATTCGCTGCATTTAAATCCAATAAATGGCTTGTCAATGCTAAGACAGATCGTGCACATTTCATTAACAACACACAATATCACGCGTTACTACGGTTCAATAAAACGGGAAAATCAAAGCTGCACGTCCTTCTGAATCAGACAGCGTGGCAAAGACGTAGGAAAGACAACATCGCCTGTACTTCCTGGTTTCCCAGCAGCGCACAATCTCATAACCCGTTAGCTAATAAAATCAACAGAAGTAGAAGATATACGTTTCGGTATAGGCTGCTGACAATGCGACTGGGACCATGGGTATGTTTGTGCAGCACATTGCATTCTTATAACACACTGAAATAGTTTCCATCAATCTCAGACACAGGAAAAGCTGGGAACGCCATGCAGGTTGCTAACCAAGGTGATCACTTCCTGATTTGCCCTCCATTACTTCACACAACAACTACACGAAACTGGACGCGGTAGTTCGCCAAAAGCGCGCAGCAATCGAAAGCAACCCCCTC
Organism: Conger conger; assembly: GCF_963514075.1. Taxonomy (NCBI): domain Eukaryota; kingdom Metazoa; phylum Chordata; class Actinopteri; order Anguilliformes; family Congridae; genus Conger; species Conger conger. The sequence continues at coordinate 46,700,585 of NC_083765.1, read as the reverse complement.
TGACTATGGAAGTGAGTATGGCACAAATTACCTGCTCTGATGAGCAGATCAAGCTGATTAGCGGGTCCCTCATGCAGTGAAGTCGCCATGTTCTTCCAGAGCTTCAGATTCACATTGAGTTACATTGAAATGCATAGAGGGGCACAATTGAGATCACTCCGCAGCAACAGGAAATCACCTTAGATTCGGCCAAACACAGAACATACCCCCAACAACCGCGATCCTTCCGCGCTAAACACAGGAAATCCTCGGCTCGGAAGCATTTGTCTGCCATTCGCTAGCTAACGGTGCTAGCCGAAGAAGTTATAAAAATTGCATTCTGTCGCCGCTACAAAATGTGACAGTTTGCCATGGAAATGTAGGCTATCACGCATGTTTTGCACGACGAGTGAACACTTTTACAAGCAACATGTGATTCCGTTTTAATGTACATGGGGACGCACAATACCGCTGATCTCCCTTCGCACCGCCCAGCTCACATATGCGCGAATACGACTTCGAACTGCAAACAAGGTGTTTACATTGTAAAATTAGGTGCGTTAGTTTTTATTGCATTAATTTCAGTTTGTAGGCTACAGTAAGTTTAAACTGAAAAGATACAATTGATTATAACAACCACAATACGCTAATCGAAGTCTACATAGATGCAACAACCGCCATGCATTAGTAACTTAGCTGCGACTATTTCACACTTCCTGGTTTTGTGCCATATCAAGATCCAGATGTGCATATAATTAGACCTGTCTTTTCACATCCAGGAACTTTGACCATGTTCGAATCGCAATCGAGGGTATTGGGAGCCGTGAAATAACCCCTGGGCTACATTGTTTTTTTTATCCTGGTTGGATATTGTGTCACTACGTGCGGTAAAAAGATGCCCACAGGTAACCTGCAATAAGGGTCAGTTGACATTCCTACGTTTGCTGCAGGTCATTTTCACACCACGTAGGGAGTAGCTAATGCGTTTTGTGACAAATGGCACAACAACGCACAACGTGTAAATTAGCACCGGTACTACCGCCAACTCCAAAGTTAATTTAGGTTAATGCTGGAAAACCCTAATAACTGAAGATAACAATTTCTCCAACCATGTTTAAGGTTATTTGGCACTTGTAAATTACGTAGAGGGAGTGGGGAAGAAACGTTTAGCCTAAATTACCGGTGATAGGTATGGGTACAGTTGCTGATGACGACCACGAAAACTATGCAACTAACTTTTTCTTCTGCGATCTCCTTCCAAAGCAGTTAGTAGTTTCCAGGCCTTATGCCTGCCAAGCGGTGTATGCCTTCTAAAGCATGCGGACATAAAGAAGCATTGTTATTTAGCAGTGAAGGAGCTCTCTATGGGCACTTTCTGGGACCACAGCTGGTTCGACTTCCTCACCATACCTACAATACCAAATTAAAGCTTTAACTGACAGGCCATGTGTGTATGTGGGCAGAGTAAAGATTGCCTTTTTGAAGGGAATGTGTGTATATTTATATCCCAGCTGTTGCCTGGTTAGACAGCTGCCAGGTGGCTTAGTCAGGAATATGGTTTTCCCCTTCATTCTTTAGTCCACTATTGAGCATGTAAAACAGACAGAACTACTGCAGCCATATGTTAGTCACCATATACTGAAGACTTATTTGAAGACTTCATCCTGAAAAATTAAAAATATTGTATTTTAAATCTAGAGTTTGTGTGCCAATAACTAAGGACACTTTCCAAGAGATAGCCCTTTCCCCTTTATTACCACTGCTTACAGGGTGACAAAGTAGTAGAATGGCAGAACTAGGCCTGCTAAATAAAGCTTTCGACACTTGTGTGCTCCAACACACCTTTATTGTGTGGAACAGATGTGTCCATCCCTCGGGATCTTCCTCAGGTCCCAAGACATCAAAATGTTGTCTGTTTTGCACAATAAAGGTGTGTGTTGGAGCTCAAGAGAATTACAAGCTTCATTTGCATTTATCACAGACTCCTCGGCTCAGCACCTCAACTAATTAGGCTTGTATTTCAAAGGCTGAGAGTTTGGTTCCCAGCCAGGGTGTCGCCGGTGTATCCTTGAGCAAGGTGTTTAACCTGACCTGTGGCTTTGCGTTCAGTTTAGCCAGACACCAAATCATCTTATTTTACTGACCAATGACCTGTTTTTCTCCCCAGATCCCATTGTTGGCGGTTTTAAGGGACCGGAGAAACCCTCTGGATTACCATCCTCCAGAACAGCAGATAGGTCATCTTATTTTTGTTTCATCTGAACCTATAACTGCAAATCTGGATCAACTACATGGCTAAGTGCGACCCAAGATACCTAACAGAGGAGTGACCAGGGCTGCGTCAGAATCAGCACGTTTGCCTACTTTTGAGTATACAACATGTTTACTGTTGAGTATACCAGTTGCACAAGTGTGCCAATTCAGACAGGGCCCTGGAAACCGGCAGCCCTAAAACATGATTGCTTTATGGATGTGCTGAAATGCAGTGCTTTGAGTAAGCAACTAGATGTCCTCCTTGAGCTGCAACAGCAGGCGTTTCGCCCATACCATCCAAAGAGCTGCAGGTTGAAGACTGGTGAGAAACGTAGTGAGAAAACATGCAAAATTTAAGGAGGTGGCAGCCCCATTGAGCAGCCAAGAGGTTTCCCCAAAAAGTAAGTCATGGGAATTAGTAGTTGAATGTGGCAGTGGCAGTGTTTTACACTGAGCTTCAGTACATGATCCTTGAGACAGGAGTGCAACAGGAGTCTACACCGTCTAGTGCCAATAGCCAAATGTATTGTATACACCATTACATTACATTACATTATTGGCATTTGGCAGACGCTCTTATCCAGAGCGACGTACAGTTAATTAGACTAAGCAGGAGACAATCCTCCCCTGGACCAATGCAGGGTTAAGGGCCTTGCTCAAGGGCCCAACGGCTGTGCGGATCTTATTGTGGCTACAGCGGGATTAGAACCACCGACCTTGCGTGTCCCAGTCATTTACCTTAACCACTACGCTACAGGCCGCCCCACCCAGGACTTCCATCATCTTGCCATCAGATACGTTTTAAATGACCGCAGCATCAAAAAATATCACTGGCCTTGTGACCTTAAATATGAAATTAACTGAATTTACAATTAAAAACGAACCCATTCATGACCCCCTTCACTAATAGACGTGTTAAGAACATTGAGGATTATACAGTGCAATGATTTATATGAAAGTTAAACCAGACAGACAATAAAGATGAAAAATGTCTGCCGATTGCCATTCTCCTCTCTCATTGGCTGTAGGAGCAGTGTAAATACTTGGCTACAGGTACAGCCTCATCCCAGAATTCTAGAATTCTAGTTAAGAATCAACTTTGCATTTTTCTCCACGCATCGCACTTCACAGACCTGCCTTCCATTTTACTTCAGTGCACTTTCCCCACAAAAATAGTATTAAAATTAGAGCATTCTACGGTCGATAGATTGCAGCATACACAACCACAAGTTGTTCAGTACTAGGATAAGGGCTAAACAAGGAAAGCATAGAACCATAATGTATAATGGCAATGGGCAATTCCACGCTGACTGACGTTACAACTGCTGCATATTGGGGTGGTGAAGCCCAATACAGCTACACAATAGAGACTGATAAGAGTTATTGACACCTGAGGCGATGTCAGTCTCTTATGTATCTGTATTGGGAATTGCCCGAATATATTTCACAGTAGTGTAATAATTTCTGCTTTATGGTAGTGAATTATCTCTATATTTGCAAATATATTCTACTATGCTATTAACTTAACAATATATTTACAAATAATTAAATTTCTAAAAGGGAGGCAGTCGCAGATGGGGGGAAGCATCGGGTTATACAAAGGGTGGTACTTGTACATGGTTTATGGGGATGTGTTTGGATATAACGGACCCAATCGGTCCGGACCATCTGAGCCTCCCATCGCCCGGGGTCAGCCAGGCCTAGGCCTGTGCAGCGCTACTCCAGCTGGGCTATTATCTGTCATCTGTTATTATCCACCATCATTCTGCCCCCCTGCAGCCACAGCCAGTCCATTACCACATCTCTGTGTCTGTGAAACAGGGCTCCCAGTGTACCCTGCCAAATGGCCCCCCATTATTATATTTTCTCTGCACAGTAGGTACCCAGCGTGATAAGTGAATTACGTCTACTCTGGCTCATCGTCCTATGCGGTGTCCTATGTTTTTACGTACGCATGATCGCCACAGGCAGGGATTTTAACTAAATAATACTGGCTTTGTATAAAAATATGTACTTGTAGCCTGGAAGTTTAATATCAACATATTAAATATCAAACATAAAATGTTGTATGATTAATCTATGCACTATTAAGAAGCCACAGGAAAGGTTAGCCACAGGTAACAGTACAATGTCAAGATGTGAGCCTCAAATGGGCAGTTCAGCCAAAAATGAAATTAAAGTATGCATCCTCTTACCCAAAGTACCATCTATCCATCCAGTTTTTGCTGAGATAATTTTTCTAGATTTCACAACTTGCAGTTAACCGTGATATAATGGACCTCTATGGACCACCCCTCTTCTGATAACCAATGTGCTGACAATTTACATAAAAAAAACTCAACTGCAACTCAACTTCTCTTCCCAAATATAATGTCACGGTTACTCGCCAACATCAACAGAGCTTTTAATCCAGAATCCTTTCTTCTATTGCCAAGACTCGCCAATTGTGTCCATGCAAGCATAAGTTTCCGCTGAAGCACACCAGTATTCTGGGGCAGTGTGTCAATTGTTTTGATCAGTGCCGGCTGTTTGCAGTGCTTGGCTCGGCATAACGAAACATCCAAGAGTACATTAGCTAGCTGTGAACTTCAGTTTGCAAAACTTTTCCAAGACAATGTAGGACACTGTTGGACTACAAAAAAAGACATGAACACATGCCCCAGAACACTGGTGTCCTTTGGCGCAAATTGAGTCCATGCAATAGAAGAAATAGTTCTGGATTAAAATGAGCTCTGTTGATGTTTGTGAGTAACTGGCATTGTTTTTGGAAGGAATTTTTCTAATGTAAATTGTCAGTGCACTGGCTACATGGAGTGGTCCTACACGTCCATTACATCACAGTGAACTGCATCTAAAACAGTTTGCTCAGCAAAAATATGTGGATATATAGATAGCACTCTGGATAAGTGGAAACATACTTTAATTTAATTGTGGGTGCACTGCCCTTTTAAAATACAAGCCTAGCAGGCAAATTAAATATATACTGATATTAACTGATAAATTGAGATCACACACACAGTGGAGGATGACACGCAATCTGTAAAGAATGAAAATTAACCACACTTTGATATCCCATATCATCACATTTGATATCACACTTTGATTTACTCACATGAAGCTCCTCTGTACAAGTCTTGGTATCAGTGAATGGGGAAAACCTATCCTTGGAAAATATACAACACTTTGTGTTTCTGTACAATCAGTTGGAAAACTGGTAGTTATTCGGTCTTGTGAGATCGACAAGCTTGTACTGCTAAAACGTGCAGTTAAACTATTCAGTAAATGGCAGAAAATATGGGAAATTGTCAGATTGCGATATTTTTAAGTTTCCTTTCACACCCTATTTAAAGCTTGCAGATATGGAAAAAACTGGAATTAAATGTGCTTCCTATGGCCACAAGAGGGAGCCAACACTCGGATGCACTTCACAGCAGAAACTTGCCCCCCTAGCCCCGTTGAAGTAGTGCTCTTCTGGTCAGAACGGTTAATTAAATACCGCTCTATATTTGACAAAAAATACTATTATGAGTAGTGCGCAGTGATCCGCGTACCTTCTGAAGTTAAAGATAGATGCAGCACAAAATACGCTCATTCGTTAACAAAACTCTACCTTCAGAAGTTGCGCGAATCACTGTACACACGCAGCAGAAGACAGAAGGATACAGTTGTGGTCAGCGGTTATTGTTCCAACCGCCTAACTTCTCAGAAAACGTCTTTTGTTTTTACAATTTTTTTCACGCACTTACCTAGTGTAAATAAAACCGCTTCGGAGTTGCTGAATGAAAGGTGTATTTCTTTACTCTGAAGGAGGTAGGCTACTGACTCCTGTAGGCTTCAAGTCTTTATGCTAAGCTAAATCTGGGTAATAAAAAAAAAAAAGGTATATTTTATATTAAAATGTTTATATTAAAATGTTGGTGTATTCCTTTCAAGCAGCAGGTGCTGTAGTCCAGGTTAGGGAATTTCCAAGCCTTTTTGGGTTGACTGGATGTTATCCGTTTCAGGATCTGTATTTTGGTTCTTGGTTAGCCTAATTAACGCGCATTATTTCTTTAGTAACGTTGCATATAACCGAGCTGGTCAGGGAATGTATATAGCCAGGTTTGGGGCGGTATAATGCAAATGGCTGCGCTTGCTCTAGATAACAACACTTACAAAAGGCCCGTAAACAAATGGGAAATTCAAATCGGCATTCAGCATTGTTTATAAAACATAACTCACAGTCCAGTGACCTAGAACAAGCGACTAAATAAGCCTGACAATTCCAACCAACTATTAGCAAACACGCACTGAACAAACAGCTTTATTCCGTTTCTGTTCAATCGCGCCACCAGCAGCACATTTATTTCACAATGAATTTAAAGCGCACTAAATGTAGACATGTCAAATAAAAACCCGTATTCACCAGCCAGTCCAATAAAAGCTAATGAAGCCATGCTCAGCTGGCAGGACGGCCGGTGTACACAGTGGGCTTTCGGTGCCAGGTATGAGAAACACTCGGCTGCTCAACACGCAGTTCCAGTTTCACCAGAGAAATCCCCGCTTGCCGCTCATCTGTCACACACTGCCAGAGCCGCCAACATTCACATCAACCCACAATCACATCTTCACACAACCTCCCAAGCTGAAACCACTCAATATGAAGATAAATTAACCTTCATTCTATTGTTTACACCCTGATCTGTAACCACACATCCCATAACATATCCTCACTATCAGTTGCATGCAATGTAAAAGCAGCCAATTCTTCTTCTTCAAATATACAAATACTCTTCTGTGACTAACCATCCTTTGTAACATGCTTAATTGTAAATCAAAGTTAGGATTTTAACATGAATTACAAGGAGAAATAAATTTAAAAGCAGCTTCGACATCTCACAAAGTCACATGTCCTATTATTACTTGCATAAATAATCATATTTGGCACTCTCCACCAATAGTTAAACACAAATGTTGATTGAACACAGGGCAGTGCATATCTTTGAATATTTTTCTCTCGTTTAGTTTTTGACCTTTTTTAAACCAGGATAGGGTCTCTAATGTGAGCCTACATGTCTTTGAACAACGAGAAGGAGGTGAGGCTCCTCCTACCTGTCTCCACCACCTCCGTCTCCACCTCCTGTTCCTCCGCCACGTCCTGCATCAGGTACGTCTCGTCATCGTACACCAGAACCTGGGCGGCGAAGCACTGCTCCACCCGAGGGCTGGGCACGGGTTCCACAATCACGGCCGGGTACTCCTCCTCACACTGGCCCTCCTCCTGCAGAGAGAGAGAGAGACGTCACACCTCTGAGCCCTGCCCTAGCCAGAGCCCCCTCCCACAAAGACATCAATCAAGCTCTTTAATGCACCCCCATCGCACCATGGCATCGGTAGCACTGGTCGCTACAGAGCTGAAACAAGCCCCAGTCAGTGGTCATGTCAAAATAATATTGGCCAATATGAGAGCTTTATGGATAAGTTCAATATAATTGATGTAAGAAATTTGAGGTCTTTACAATGCATTCAGTTTTTTTTGGACGGAAACTATTTAGGACAGACTAAGGCTCAGTAATATAATTACAGCAATAAACATAAAGTAGTTATTTGTTGTTAAAGTCTTAAAATATCCAGAAACACCACTTCCCAGACTAATTCTATGGAACTAAAAGGCTGCAGAAGAGCAGGCTTCATTAAGTCGGTTCTCTAAATGAAATCGGCAGTTCTCACTATGCTAGAATTCCTTGGCGAGGCACATGCATTCGGAACTGTCAATTCAGAAATGACAATTTAGTCATTCATACAAGAGCCACTGTGTCAAGGTGCATAGTCCTTGAGCCTAATACACTACACAAGATACACATCCTTAACATCTCCAATCTGCAGAGCACACACAGAGGGGGATTTTCCAGATGGAATAAAAAATAAAAATAAATAAACAAGTGAGATCTCTAAAATATGCAGAATAACACAAATCTCTTGTCTCCCCCCAAATACAAATGAACATGGAAGAGGATTACCAGTAATCATTCACACAAAATTAATTCCTGGGTGCATCCCTGCTTGGCACATCCACAGACTGAAAAATCTGCTTCCATAAAGATCTGCTTGTTTAGCACACCCCATTAAACCGCAGACTGTTAGCAAGTTTGAGTGTGATGTATCCCTTCTGGATGAAGCTGTGAAATCTTCACATTTCTAATTTAGGGCCATGAAAGCAACATCCTCTCAAGAGACTCACTCCAGCAGAATATTTGGGTGTAAACCCAGCCTCCTATCCACTACTCTTCACTGCCTTTACCCATTGGTTTTAATGTAAAAACTTTTTTGTTTTTAGTTTTTTGGCAAAATACCAAGTCAGTGTAGAACAGAACTACATTGCATTCTATCATCAGTAGTCAGTATTAGAACATTCAAATCATGTATTTGTGATCTCACACCTTAAAGGGTAAGACTGCAGAGAAATCTGCTCAGAGGAAATTGGACACAAACTTCCTTCATGATGAGCACAATGCTTTCTGCTCCGAGACCAAAGACTGAAGCCCCAGTCCACACTCACTCATAGATATCGCTATTGACAAGTGTGGGCTATGATATGCTTTCCATTGTGGGATTTTATGATTCTTACGAGGATGTCATGCCAATTCAAACTCCTACATACGCACATGCACAAACACACAAACTTAACACTGCAAATAAGAAGCACACAGATACATTTTTACAAGTATGCAAAAAAACAACATACATCACACTAACAAGCGCACACTGGAGACACTGAGGTAAAGCCAAACTCTAGGGAAACACAAAACAAATGATGATTTCTGCTGCATCATTCAGGCAGTCACGTGTGGCAGAGCCAGCAGGCACCCTGACTGAATGAGCCTCTGTGCACATGTGAGTTACCACGGTGAACAAAATGGCCCCCTAGACTGCATCAATAGCACCATTCACACAGGCAATTCAATCTTGCCCAGGAACGTCATCCAGCTCAGTGCTCAAGCGGCCATCGATTGTTTCAGCCTGCTCAAAGTACAGCCCCCAGAGATCTCGACTTGATTGAGGTGGCCTTTGCACTGTTTGTATTTTTGTACTTTGATCATTGAAGCCGATTACTGACACATTATCACATACAGCTTATAAGTGTGAACACATAGTGAGCTTTCACCTGAACATTGCTCAACAGATCCGAACAAGAATATTATCATTTGTGCATTTTCCTTAATCAAGAAAAATATATACAACTACATACAACATAACCCCATCAGTGTACAGCTAGGGTTTGTTAAGTAACCATTGCATATACAGGTTACCAAGAGTCACACCTAGCTTCCAATTTACACCATTAATTAACAGTAGTAATAATCCCCAGCTGACAGGGAGCATCAGAACATATTTTAAATGGAAATAAGCAAATCTGCTACAATTTACAAAGCATGCTGGGAGATGCACACTTCCATAACTTATGTTGCCAAATTATGAGGAATAAAATTGCTTGCATTAACGAAAAAGATTAAGCCTGTAAATTAAATAACATTGCATTCACTGCATCATGCATTGCTTTCTGTTTAATGACATTTCATTAGCTGAGCTGAATTCAGTGTGCTATTCCCCTGACAAGTGACTGACTATAATAACGGAAATAACTTGTACAGGCAAATGTCCTTATCAACGCAACATGACACTAACCATCAGCTAATTTTAAATTAAAAACCCAAGAGTGGAAGGCCAATTTCAAGAACAGGAAGTAAGTTATTATTAGGGATCAATGTAATACAGAGTAATTACCTCCGTCTGAATCACACTCACACAAAGAAATACGAAAATGGAAACGATTTCCAAACAAATGGCAGCCTGTTTCGTTGAGGTGTAGCGTGGTTGGGACGGAAGCATGCTGATGGGAACACTGTCGTTCTCGCACCCTTACCTGCTGAGGGTCCTCCACCGCGGTCACATACTCCAGCACCGATCCTCCGCCATCAACAAGAACCACAGAGGTCATGACGCATTCCCTTCGGAGCGGGCCGTGCTCTCAGCGGTAAGACTCTGACAGCCCCTGCACCACAGTGCTTCCGTGTGTCAGCCTCCGGTACTGCAGTCCCAGACCTAACCCTGTCGGAGAAGGAAAAGAACGGGGTTAGCATGTTGGCTGTGTTTAGCGCTCTTCTGAACAGATGCTCACATCTGTTTGGCCAGTCTTGGTACCATCTTTGTTGGCCAATGTGGTCCGGTCCTAATGTGTTCTGGACACATGGGCCTGACATTTTCAGGAGAGTCTGGACACATGGGCCTGACATTTTCAGGAGAGTCTGGACACATGGGCCTGATGTTTTCAGGAGAGTCTGGACACATGGGCCTGATGTTTTCAGGAGAGTCTGGACACATGGGCCTGATGTTTTCAGGAGAGTCTGGACACATGGGCCTGATGTTTTCAGGAGAGTCTGGACACATGGGCCTGACATTTTCAGGAGAGTCTGGACACATGGGCCTGACATTTTCAGGAGAGTCTGGACACATGGGCCTGATGTTTTCAGGAGAGTCTGGACACATGGGCCTGACGTTTTCAGGAGAGTCTGGACACATGGGCCTTACGTTTTCAGGAGAGTCTGGACACATGGGCCTGATGTTTTCAGGAGAGTCTGGACACATGGGCCTGATGTTTTCAGGAGAGTCTGGACACATGGGCCTGATGTTTTCAGGAGCGTCTGAATGGGACCTGTGGGCCTTCCTGTCGAGCATGGGGGGCACATCCTCCTCCCGCTTCATCTGTACACCCTACCTTAGAGCCACACCCCTCATTCTCCCTTTCCAACAGTGTCTCTCTAAACAGGCCCAGAGAACACCAGAAGCCTCCCTCTTCCCGTCACCGACCGTGTGTTTGTGGGGGAGGGTGGAATTCTGAAGCTGTGTAATCCAGATCCTGTCAGGTTTCCTGCTGGAACAGCAGATTAAAGTGCCAGCTGGATTCCAGAAAGATGGGTTCGGCGAAGCGCGGGTAAGCAGCAGCTGAAATGCCGGCCAGCATAGAGACACTTTCGTCCAGCCAGAATGGTGTGGGTGTCCCTTTAAACTGGAGGATCTGGACAGTGTGCTGCAGCACTGGCGGGCTTTAGGACCGCCCGCCGGTTGGAGGACCGGGCCGGGGCAGTAGTCACAGCATACCCAACCCACGCCCCCGCCCAAGCACTGAGAGTAAACATGGCTCCAGATCAGGAAAGGAGCCTGACTCATACACCCCAGCCCTCTCCCCACACACACACACACACACACACACACACACACACACACACACACACACACACACACACACACACACACACAGCCCCTCCCTGAGCTCACAGCTCCCACAGAACTCCTCTCCCCACACAGGCAGAGGGCTCCGAGTCGCACGTCTAACCACCGCCAACAAACCGCAGACTGTAGCACTGACAGTGGAGTCTCACTGCATACACAACATAAACATAAAAAGACAAGAGCTTTACTACAGCAGCATCTTTTATGAGCAACAACTACAACTATAACTACAGGAACCAGAACTGAATTGATACAGTATCAACTAGCACTGTACATTACCCCTTTAAAACACACATAATTCAGCAGCACGTTCAATCTACTCCAACAACACATTTACTGCACTTGCGTGATTTACCACTTGTCATAGCTGCCATTTCGTCATTGATTTATAGAGCAGTATTGAGGTGAGAGGTGCACCTGACTTTGCAGGAGCAGACACCTCTAAAGAATGAGTGTATGCCCTTGAGCTTTATCTTTATTAAATAAAACCTGAGACATTGGAGGTGTGGCTGCAGGCAAGGCAGAGTGCAGTGAACCAACCCGCTGTTGGTTCTTCCTACTGGACAACGGCCGATGGCAGACCCCTTTCATTTAAAGCCTAAATCGAAAAAGTGCAAGAGTGGGGAATTGAAAACAGAGAATAAATAAAACCTCTTATTTTGAAAAGGCCACGTAATTGCTCGTGACTAATGGAGTCCTTCCCCAAACTGATCTCAGCAATGCCTCTCCCCGTGGTCCGTCAGAAGCGGGGTGAACAGCGGGGTGAGAAGCTGGGCGGAGCGCACACAGAGAATCTGGTTCAATCACTGTTAGGTAACGTCACACGGCTACGCCCACACCGCCACGGTTCGTGGGAGGCTGCAGTTAATGAGCAGGTTGTTATTGGAAACTCTCGAGCTCTCGCACACTTGGGACTGCAAAAGTTGTTTGGAAAGAGGAGGAGCGAAGAACAGAAATGGCGGAAGAGACCGCGAACGGCGATAAATGCCTGCTCATTCTGACTGGGCGTGCGTGTTTGCTTGTGCTAGAGTACATAGGCAAGGTATGAGTGTGCACACACGTGTGGTTGCGTGCATGTGTGCATTTTATTGAGAGTGCATCTGTATGCATGTGTGAGTATGTGCATGTGCGTGTGTGTGTGTGTGTGTGTGTGTGTGTGTGTGTGTGTGTGTTGACAGAAGGAACGGAGTGCTGTGAAAGCAGTGGGCTTGAAGCTGACAAAAGACAATAAGAGGTCTCGGAGCAGCCATTGTGTTGAGCTGAAAGGCTGCCCAATCCTGTACAATGGATTCAGACATTATTTATGCACTGGACCCACACCCTTCGCTAAAAACCCTCACTGCTGTACTTTAACCACTCAGTCCACTACGTATTACTTGGTACTAGGTAACTGGCTTACCAGCACACCAGCAGTGCTCACTCCAGGATCTGACACCATAACCTCCATATTGCAAGCCAGATGTAGCCCCACTGACAACCAAACCAGAACACACTTAAAAAGGAGAGGGTGACAACAAATAAACTTATCACAGCATTAAAACATAAAGACTCCTTCATTTTAGGCCAAGAAAATAAGAAAAGTATAACCAGTTGATTGTTGGTTTTATCTTCTTGTGTTTTTCTGACTTACTGAAAATACATTCTTTTAGGGTTCGCATTAGGGTTAGGCTAGTGTTAGTGTTCGGAAGATGGTAAGTGTTAGGGTTGAGGCTAGATTTGGGTTGCGTTCAAGAGCTTTGGAAAGGGATAGCCTTTTTAGAATTTCTGATTTAAATACTTTTTACAAAGTAATTGACTTCAAACACTAACTTTGCATTGCTCTTATTGAACTGATGATTAAAATAGGCGTGAAATAGAGTTAGGTTTCAGGTTTCAAGTTAAGGTCAGGGTCAGGATTGAGGCAAGAGGTGATTTATGTTTAGGAGGTTGGGAAATAGTTAGGGGAAAAGGTTAAAAAAATAACTTTAATTTTTTGAAGAATCTGCTGGAGAGTCCTCATTTGCTTGAGAAAAGGACCCCACCCCTAACAATGAGCCAGCCTGGCTGCTGCTCTCAGAGGAAAATGCCTGTAATGGTCCAGCCTGATAGCAGCTCTGCAGCTGAATAGGGCTGTCATCCAGACAAAACAATAACATGGCTCCTTGTTTATCGGTCTCTGTGATATTAAGTGCTACAATGAGCACAACATGGATGAGTGCAGAATGCAACTGGGCTCTTTGTTTCACCTAGGCAACAGGATTACAAGTGCAAACCCTTAATTACATATTAACATTTTTTTAAAAAGGGCTGTTAGCGTAGCCGTAGTGAAAGGACCGGCCTCTCCATTAGCATAGCCGTAGCGAAAAGGACCGGCCTCTCCATTAGCGTAGCCGTAGCAAAAAGGACCGGCCTCTCCATTAGCGTAGCCGTAGTGAAAGGACCGGCCTCTCCATTAGCGTAGCCGTAGCGAAAAAGGACCAGCCTTTCCGTTAGCGTAGCCGTGACGAAAAGGAGCAGCCTCTCCGTTAGCGTAGCCGCAGCGAAAAGGACTCGCCGTAGCTCAACACTTACTGACAACACCAGGAGGTTTGAAAAACAGCACTTCGACAGTCATAGAGGGATTTTTACAGAAAAACATGAAAATGCATGCAGAAAAGCCAGGAAGCAAAGCAAGGTCTCTGTCACTTAACTGAACTGTGCGCAAGGTTCAAATGTGACCACAGGTGTTCAAACGTGTCAGGGTTTCACCAGAGCTCCAACCAATTTCTCGGATACTCTTACGCCTACGTGATATCAACAGCAACACTGAATGACTGGACTCTGGATCTAAAACAAAGGTATGTATTATGTCTAATTAGTAACAAGCCTTGCACATAACCTGTGCAGTAGCAACCTGGTGGTTTGAGTGATATGAAGAGAATGCCACACACTGTTAAATACACTCTAGCAGAGTATATATGGTACCCATCCAACTTATATTAATGGCATTTTGGCAGACGCTGTTATCCAGGGCAACGTACAGTTGATTAGACCAAGCAGGAGACACTCCTCCCGTGGAGCAATGCAGGGTTAAGGGCCTTGCTGAAGGGCCCAACAGCTGTGCGGATCTTATTGTGGCTACACTGGGGATCGAACCACCACCGCGCGGGTCCCAGTCATATACCTTATACCTCATATACCGCCGTGACAATTGAATTAACACTGGACATTTGTCCAGGGACAACCTTTTAGATTACAAAACCCATTCCCTCCTCTTTTCTTCTTCAGATATGTAAGCCACTCATACTGGTGTCACTAAGCCAGTCTCATCCAGGCAGCGTCTCTCACTCTGAACAGCTCTTTCAACCACTGCATCAGAGGAGCGTACTGTCCCTTTAAATGTGAGGTCACATAAAAAGCCTGATTTATACTTCTACGTCTGCGTCATAGCTGCGTTCCCTTATGCATTTCCAGCTGCTCCGCCATTGATCAGTATCAGTCGCCTGTGCTGTGTCCGAAACCAAAATCAGTCGACTTCATGCCTCGTTGCCTGAATCGTGATCTGTCCTTCAAAAAAAGGCGACTTCGGAGGTGTCTTGGCAGCACGCGACTGAGACCCATTTTTAAGGCAGAGAGATGTCAGAGTGAAAGTGATAACGTGATGCATAATTACAAGTAATTTCTCGCTATTTTACAAGCTCACGGAGGCTGAAACATTACATACGTTATTTCAGTGTGTTAAGCAATTAAAATGTCTTAACAAGACGAAATGAAAAACTAAAACAAAATGTCGAGCTCGTTGTGTACTTGCACTTGTGGACAAGCTCTTTTACAGTTTTTTGTGAACTCCGCCGCTGTTTCCAGCCGCCATTTTGGTGGTGTAATTGCAGGGCGACGCAGACACCCCAACGCACAAGTAAAAATGCTCTCAACAGTGTAGGGTACTTGTGTAGGCTACGCCGTAGCCTCCGTGTAGACTCAACGCAGAAGTGTAAATCAGGCTTAAGTCATCACTATCAGCAGCCTGGCTGTAGACCACAGAAAGGATGGAAAAGAAAGACAGAGAGGGTGGAGCAGAAAGACAGAGAGGGTAGAAGAGACAGAGGGTGGAGCAAAAAGACAAGAGAGGGTGGAGCAGTAAGACAGAGAAGATGGAGGCCAGCATGGAGTCGCACGGTTTTGGAGGGGTGGGGCTCATTACACTGAGATGTCTGGGAACCAGTTGTGGTATCAGTTTTCTGGCCAGGCTGTGAGTTACTCTTATCAAACATGTGCGTGCGATGTGCGTCCGTGCATACATACACACACTCATACACACACTCACACACACACAGCCACATTTTTGCACACATGTTCAATTCAACACCAGCTATCAACACACCTAACACATTCACTCAACACCAAGCCTTTGAAGTCTGCCATCGACAGTAACCACACGCAGCAGCACAAGAGCCTGGAGTCAGTCCCAGCACAGCGTGTTCTGTCCTAACCTCTGAGCTGAGAGCAAGCATGTGGAGACTCAACTACAACCTGACCTCAATCTCAGCTCAATGGTTTCGGTCTTAAACTTCAAACTACCAGCTTAAACCATGTCACCTGTCCCTCATTCTTGTTTCTTCTGATGTTAGGAGTTCATTTAAAGGTCACTGACTTTAAAGGAAAAGGAATAGGGATGAAACTAGACCACAGTGGGGCTATGTGGTTAGAAGGAAACTAGGTCAAGAACAAGATAATCTCCAAAAGCAGAGGAAACCATCCACTCGCCCTTGCTAGTACCCAAACAAAATCAATCTCAAAGACCAACTATATGAAGTACTCAGCCTGAGGAAAAACAAACTAATAAGGAAGAGATCAAACCCGTTTTACACGTTACGCTTTTTCCTTATTACGTAGGCACTCCTCACCCACAATCCGGAGCTGTCTGCGTGTATTAGATTAAGGCCCACGTTGCACAGTCCCTTACCACTCTGTGGTCAGATGATTTCACTTCGCAAATGATATTTGTGTAACTTCCCAGACTACATCGCCGTCTCACAGCTCAGCTTTGTTACAAGGTTAAAAAAGAACATAAGGAACGCACACGAGCAGAACAGGCTAGCCTGCAGGGCAGCTAGCACCGGCCCAGTAAACCTTCTGCAGCGCGTTTGTGCAAGTCAGCGGTTGGGCGCTAGTGTCACACGCTCTCTGGCCCTACGGCGATCCACGGCGCCGTTCCCACTCGTCCCCCTCTCCGGCCCATCCCACAGAACATTCCCTTCCACCTACCGGCCAGGAGCAGGGCCACGCTCCCTCCTGCTGTGGGAACGTCCCCTGGGGTCCATCCTGCCCTGGCCTGGGTCCGGAGAGAGCGACTGGAGGAGAGGAGAGGAGAGGAGAGCCCAGCTGCACTGCAGCTCTGTACTCAACGAGGCTGTGGCCAGACAAGGCTGCGTACACCTCTCTCTCCCACTCTCTCCCTCCGTCTCTCGCTCCCTCTCCCTCACACTCCCTCTCCCGGTCTCGCTCTCTCTCCGTCTCTCTCACTTGCAGTTTATCTCCCTCCCTCTCTCTTTACTTCTATCTCTGCTTCTTTTTCACGCTTGATCGGTTTTTCTCCCTTCCTTCCTCCTTCTCTCTTCCATCTCTCTGTCTCTCCCTCGCTCTCCTCTCTCTGCGCAGACAGACTCGGGGCCCGCCCCTTGCCCTGAAGAAGCCACGTTCCTGTAGGCTACTCAGCACTTTCTGAAGGGGGCTGGGTCACATGGTCACATGGTCACATGGTCATGAAGGCTGGGAGGGAGGGACACAGACACAGTGTCACATGCTCCAGAACAGCAGCTCTTTTGTTCAACCCGAGACACTAGAGACACACCCCCTAACAGACACAGACACAGACACAGACACACACAAACACATGCACATACAGACATACACCAATACCACACACACTGCCTAACACAGACACACGCATACACACAGGCACATACAGACATACACACATTAATACCACACACACTGCCTGACACTGACACACAGACACACAGATACACCTTCTAACGCAAGACACACACAAATCCCTAACAAACGCAAACACACACCTGCACTCTCTCCAACACCACACACAAACACTATTAAGTACGTACATAGCAGACATGGTCATGATGAAGCTTCTATGAGATCCTCTCACACGTTAAAAGTTTTGTGGACAAAACTGAGCAACTAAAGAAAGCAGCACCACCGCGCTTTCCTCCCCACAGATACGACTGCCTTGCTGATGCACTCTGAACACATAAATCAATCAAACCAGACACATATCTGTTTCTCAAAGTGTATGCTTTTGGGCAACTGATATCCTTTTTATAGCAAACAAAAAAAGGCCTCGGTGGTTATTTTAAAGATCGATCCCTTCAGGAGCTGCTGGGCAGCGCACGGTTCCGCTGGTCGATAGGACCACTTCTGTGTTGAGAGGATTAGCCTTTTAAAAGATGTTCTTTGTGCTGTGACAGTGCAGCTCGTCTCTATATGGGGAACACAAAAAAACCTCTTCCAGAAACAGACTACATTCTGTGTGTGATTTAGTCTTTATAGACAAACACGTTCAAAAGCTTCCACTTAACTCAGCTGACGCATGAACTCAACGAGCATTTTCTACCAATACACCAGAGGCAATTCAGAAGCCAGAGGGGTTAGTTTTTTACAGAACAGGCTACATTCAACCAAAGTCTTTAAAGTGTAATTAGAGAAAAAAAATTTCTTATCTAAACCCGAGAGGGTGATCATCAGGCACCCACATGCTATGAAATCTCAACACTTTGAGAGAAGAGCTGGGAATTTTCTAGAAATATTAACTTTGAGCCCTTATTAATATAATAACAGTGGTATTAGCCAATTATCAAATCAGCTATTACTAATCTACAGAGGAACAGGAAACCATTGTAATAAACAGAAAGCAGTAACCATTCGGCACTGAACCTAAAGCTTTATGATGCTCGGTTCAGTAGGTCACTGGGTCAGGGGCAGGGCGCCCCTCCCCACAGTCAGCCAGGGGGGGCAGGGGGTAGTGCGCCCCGTTTTCAGTAGAGTGCGCAGGGGGCAGGGAGAGAGACAAGGGCACGGGGGAGGGGGCGGAAGCATTGGGACGGCAGGGGAAACGACCCCGGAGAGACCGCCAGGTCTCCATGGCGACCTGCGGCGGGCCGGAACAAGGCGGCGCTCTGTCTCTCTGACCCGCAGGCCTGCCTCCTGCCCTAGGGCACGATGGGGCTCAGCCTGAGGCCACGCAGGCCTGAGAGGAGCCTGAACACCCCAGAGAGAGCGAGCAGCGCTGGGGATGAGCGCTTGTGCTTCTGGCCTACGTGGTCCTGTCATAAGAGAAACAATTACTTATTGAACACTGACTTACCACAGATATACAGCTCATGGAAAAGGCTCAAATATGGATTTGGATGTCAGAATGAATTTCAAATTTCTTTGGCAACCTTATTTGTCAGCCATAGAAATCCCCCTTTTTTGGGGGGAAAATTCTGAATTAATTCTCTTTTGAGTTCTGCCCGAGCTGGCTTACGGGTAAAAAGAGGCCGAACCACACACATCTTAAGTGGACTGAATTGTAATATCAGTCACTCAGGGAGCTGCAGTGCATTGTGGGAAACGTGGCCTTGCAGAGCACGGCTGGGGACTCCAGTTCATGCCCTCGTCCGACACAGAGAGGAGAGCCTTTCTCCTTGCTGGAGAGCATCACTAATTCATGAGCAGCTTCAGGTTGACTGTGTGGATTACCAGAGGGACTCAGGAAGAACAACAAACACCAGGCAGACCATCACAAGGCCTCCTAAACAAACAGACTTTTACTTCAATTTCATCATATCTGACCACATCATAGCTTTGAATCACACATTTTAAACTCCTGAGACCCTGCGTCAAACAAGGACATATAATTTTGGCTTCCCTGAGCTCTACACAGCATTTCTCTAAACATAAAGCACATTCAATTAAAATTCAATAAAATATATAATTTGAAAATATTTTCACTGCAATATGTTTTCATCATCATCACAAGACACAAGTATTATGTCAAAAAATGTAAAATACTTCACCTGGATCTCAGGAGGTTAAACGAGTGCCTGGTCTTTCTGTTTTTTCAGCGATATTTTTGTTATTACTTGATAACTCAAGTTTGAAAGGCAAAGAGCAATTCAGCTTGGTCAATATTAAACCAATACTGCACACATCCTGAAAACCAACACCGAGGACAATGGGGGAAACGCCACACATTTCACAAGCTGTTTCGAGAGCCGGCTAATTCAGTTTTCACTTCCTGCAGACAGCATAATGCAAGTCTTTATTCCAAACCAGTTGGACAGCTCTAAAAACCTGGGTTGTACATTCAGTTCCCAACCAGCACGCAGCTCAGGGCTCCAGATGGAGCAGAGACAGGGAGATGTGTATCAGATAAAGATTGCCCGGGCCAAGCCTAACGTTCCTGCTAACATACTTTCACTTCTCACCTGTGTGCATAAAGCATGAACCATCCTTCTATCACACAGTTAAAGCAAAAGTGACCGTGTCACAGATTAGAATAGAAAATCCCCCCTCTGTCACAGTAGTGAGGAGGGGAGATGTGTTTGTTCTTGAATATAGACATTCCTCATAAAAACACTGTTCAGAGCATAAATATCAGAGGCCATGGCACACAGTCTTAGCACTTTTTGTAGGCTGACAACAGTGGAGGGGGGTCAAAGTCAAACGCGAGTTGCCCCCAGGCTCATTTAGGGCTGGAAAAACAGTACTTCCAGGTGGATCATGGAAAATCAGGGAACGTCGCATCCCTGGCTGATGCATCACTGCACATCCACCTGATTGTACAACCAAAGTGAGGTCATTGAATGCAGTGGATTTCAGTTTGAGCCTAAAATACATTCACAGTGGTCTAATTTAATATTAGCCATGGGAGAATAAGTGGTTCTAGTACTTTTAGCTGCAAGGGAAAAACATTGAGAGCCGTGGAAAATATAATCTTATCTTCTATGCAAGCCTGCTCCTCTCTGGGCACCATTAGTTCAGATTAAATCCACCACTGGCTGCTGCTGTTGTGCCACCCTGCTGGAAGATTCCAGAAAAAGACCCAAAAATGCTTCAAGCCACTTACTGTAAGTCATATAGGTATTTCATAACATGAAACCAGCAGTCTGGCTCTCACAGGCCTGTATTGGGTTTTACTTTGGCACAGAATGAAAAGGTGATGATTGACCTTACAGAAAACTGTGAAATCCTTACACATTTACTGCAGATGTGTACTGAAATTCTGTCACATACAGGAGTGCTAATTCAGTAGCACGTTGTCGACAGAACAAGGGCTTCTACACTGCATAAACAGCTGAGCTGGTTGCTTCCCACCACAATGCACACAAACATACTTATTCAAGTAACAAACTGCTTCTGGGATGGACTTGAGACTGTGAGAA
The DNA here is from genome assembly GCF_963514075.1 of Conger conger. Taxonomy (NCBI): domain Eukaryota; kingdom Metazoa; phylum Chordata; class Actinopteri; order Anguilliformes; family Congridae; genus Conger; species Conger conger. Next base: position 46,679,682 of record NC_083765.1, on the reverse strand, counting down.
ACTTCTGCGAATAAGTACCCTTAAATGCGCACAAAAATGTCTGAGCCCATCAAAAACGCACACACTGAATTAATATCCTGAATGGCATTAAAAGCTGGCAGGACAGGCCGCAGCTGAAGGGCTTGGTCAGTACAGCGAGGAAGGTGACGCATTGGGATAACAGCTGGTAATGCCTGAGCACACAGCTAAGGCCTGTGGCACATGCTGATCTCCAGCTCTGCGCTGATTGGCTCACAGGCCGTGTTGAGTACAACAGTGCTCGCACCTGGGCTACAGTAACAAACAGAGCCTGCTGTACACTCCCGGCTTTTCCTCTGATCTCCGCCGCCTCCTCGTCACCACGGCAACACCCCACCCTGAGCGCCGTCGCACCCCACTGGGGAGGGACACAGCACAGTACTGCCTGCAGGGGCCCCCAACGGCCCCCGTGGCCCCTATGGCCACGCTGTAAGATTACCGCCAGGTACTCAGGGCTCAAAAATGATTTAAAAAAATTTTCTGATCCTCATTTATGCCAGAGAGAGCAGAGCGAAGCGGTCCACAAAACAGCCAATAGGCATTCAGATACAGCTTATCAGCTTTAAGGAACTGTGAAAACTGAAAACCTGTTGTGAAGCATAATTACCCCATGCAATGCCAAATCGCCAACAGAACCTCCTTTTGAAGTAATGTTTTTGATGAAATGCTAAGTGCTTGTTTCAATGTGAAGTCAGTGCGTTCATTTTGAGTGCCTCCTGCCGAGAGAGCTTTGGAATAAATAAGGCCAAGGAAAGAACCTGAGAAAAACAGTCAGCTGATTGCTACAGCAAGGGGGCTGTGAAGACCAGATGCATTGTGGGTAGAACCCAAGCTAGGCTGGCAGAGGACTCCTCCTGCTCAGAGTTTAACAGAGATCCTGTCACGGGCAGACCGTCCCAGTGCGATTGCGTCACCATAGCCCCTGAGCGCGGCGTCACTCTGCCAAAATTCAACTGCAGAGTAAACCCGGACACCCCACCCTCCCGGAACATCGACTGAAGTAAAAAGATCTGTTCTGAGTTATACTCAGTGCAGTTACCCCACTAACTCAGTAATTCTGCCTTGCGGAACAGGCACAGAACAGGAACAGGTCAACTATCACCCACAGTTGTGTTCAGTTCATACCGATAAACGAGTGAGCTAGCTGTCATTGTTTAATCTAAGTCACATCCATTTGTATTCAAAATGTGTTGGTGGCGAACTGAATGGAATGTTCATTTAAAATCATTCAACAGTAACCGTTTGGCATGAACGTTCACCGTCTTGAACGCACCTCTGGATACACATTCCAAAAAACCTACTTTTCAAAGGGTTAATCTCTTTTGAGAACAGAAGACAAATCGGGAGAAACGTAAGGCAGACGGAGAGAAAGGCACTTCAAATTCAATTGCAACTCCCTGCAGCAGAGGCATTATAATTGACCTCCCGAACCGTTAGCGCTTCAAACAAGGATTGTGGCAGCTCAATGGGTCACAGGGTTCATGGTTCATTTTAAAAGGGGCGCATCTCCCTTAACGAGTTCTTCAGCCTCGATCGAGGTTGACGGTTTATGACTTGGTAAACGGCTCCTTTAAATCTGACCGTAGCAACTCCCCTGCCTCACAGCCAAAAAAATATCCCTGCTACAAAAAAAAAAAAAAAAAAAAGTGCTTTTTATGGGGATCAGTATTTAGTATTCGTCTCTCTGCCTACTGTTTTGTTTTGTTTTTTGAAATGCACAAACTGTTTATGCAAACACCCCATAACACAGTCCAGTTGTTTTTTTCTTTTTGGTTGTTGTTCTTAAAGGCACTCACTCCACTCCCATGGATTTATAGTACCGTAATTTCAACGGCATAATCCGCTACAAGGCGCCAAGGCCCGCCCACTGTACCAGACCCCACCTCCGACTCTTTGAGTGGCAGCATGGTTGTGCGGGCGAGCCTTCCCCTGGAGAACCCCGATTATAAAATGCGCAGGTGTCACCGTTTCAGCACAGCAGACTTTCCACATCTGGAAACTGTAAAATGCAAAATGACCCTTATTACATCTGAATGAACATTTATGATAACTGCCATATGTGAACACGAATTAATAGTGACATTGTGACACATTATTATTATTATTATTATTATTATTATTATTATTATTATTATTATTATAAATAGAGCCCCCCACTAGGCTACAATAAATAAAGAAAACAATGAAGAACTTGCAAACATTCTGAAGTACATAGATATGGCTAGGACATTGTGGATTGCACGCTTTTCAAAAATGTATTTCAGTTTCACAATATTACACCACGGATCACATGACTGCCCGCCAATTGTGGCCAACGAATCCATATTTTGCTAAGCATGTGAAATGAATTTCATGGTACAAAGATTATTAATTTATTTCCAAATACCAAAACGATGTATCTAAGAACGCATTATATTCGCGAACAGTCCTTGACATACACAGATTGCATGAGACTCGCTAAGCCGAAGGCTACTGTGTACACGGTTGATTCTTTGATGATTATCAGCAATGCTAACGTTAATAAAGGCCGCTCTGTGTGGACGGCTTTAAAATGCATCCTGTCAAATTATTGGATTGCCTTCCATCAAATTGCTAGGTACATTGCATTCCGTAACCTTATGAGAAGCTTGTTAAATAATTGTCTAGTACAAAAAACAAACAACTGAGTGCACATAGACGGTCCTTGACATATATTACTGATTACGAACAATATTGTTAGAGTTAGTTAACGTTCTAACACTCGTTCGCGAATCCTGACTCTTGCCTCAAAATGTAGATAGTTGAAGTCAGAACATACCAATAATTCAAATAACGAAGCTATTGTTTCACCACCTATTGCTGCTGAATGAGCCGCAGGCAATAGGGACTAGCTAGCCTGCTACATACACTTTAAAATGTAAGGCCTCGCTGTCATGTTTACGACCTCCCCCTGCCAAGATCAAACAATGGGGAAATTATCAAAGTAGCTAGCTACAGCTAATAGTTAGCAAACAGGCCGGGTCCTTAGTGAGCTACGTATGTAAATGAGCTGAACTGGGAACTGGTTTCAGCCAAGTTAGATTCTCAACATTTTGCAAACGTTGGATGGGAAACGTTTGCTAACAAACAGCTATGAAACAATGTTGCGCGGATGACCCAATCTCAACAACAAGACATTGCTCGGGTAGTGCCAGCAAGATAATCTTGGCCATCAAGCAAACAAGCGGGATTACAACGAGCACTAGTTTCCATATACTGCCAACCACAATATCGATGTTAGCCTGCCAAGGATTCACCCAACTAGTGTAATATTCAAACAACTAGCTAACGCGCAGCTACTGCTAGCTAGTCAGTAACGTTAGTCAATTAGCAATATGTGGCTTGCTTGATTGCCAGTGTTTGAGTAAATGCACCCATACTTCCATAGATGAAGATAGGAAAATCAACAAACATATGCACAATAACGAATAGCTAATGAAGGCAATAAGTTAACGGTAACCAAGTGTATGTTATGCACACGACGTAGCAGGTAGGCTAAGTTAGATGGCTAACGTTAGCTGGCTAGCTAGCAAGCCATTCTGTGAACATCGAGATGACGATCGCCATAGCTAGCATTAACGCTGGTTCGTGAAAACGCCACGAACATAAGTTATTGAAGCAGATAGGAAAAGGAAATATCTTACCTTCTTGCGTTTAATATGCTAAGTGGTAGGATGAAGCCTGGCCCAGTCAATAGAACGCCGCACAATGGTTACTGCTATGCACCTATTTGCTCAATGCAGGCTATGCTGACAGTAGCTCCACGGGCTAGCTAACCTCTCTGAAGTATTCAGCCAGCTAAGCGTTTAAATTAGACACAGCTCAGCTTCTCACCACCCCTTGAGCGTTCTTCTTCGATCAAGGGGTTTATAAGTTACAGAAATAAAACGTTAGGGATAACGTTACGTTAAAGCTGGCTACCTTTTCGGCTATAATTTGATTGTGTTTTGATATGAGCGGTCCTGTGTTTCTTTGCTTGGGATCCAGGTCAGTCTTTCGTAGCCTGCCAGAGAGTGACACCGAATCCGTGACGTCACACTGTTCAGCGACAACCCCTTTTCCCAGAAATTACGGAGGGTTTGGTCTTCCCTCCCTTGGGTCATAAAACTGTAAAATGTGTTTAATGTACGTATAATTTACTTACAAAAGGGATTTAAAGATCTAAATAAGAAAATACTCATCATAAACGACTTCATCTTTAGACATGAACATGAATAAATGCAGCTCTAAGAAATCTCAATTTGTGTAAAGTCAACGTTCTCGAACATGCATTTCGTGACACTAACAACCGCATGAAATACGAACTCATTGTTTTTTTAAGTAAATGTTTTGTGTCCAAACTTAGAAGTTTGAATTGCATATGCCGTCGTACTAAATTGACGTAGCACCATCTACTGGCAAACAAAAGAAAAGAACCCCGCTGTTGAGCCTTTTTGTTACATTTAACATGCTAATATTACAATACATTGAGTCAATTCCACGACCAAGAGTAGAAGTATAAATGTAGTAGAGTTCATGCCATGATTTTGTTCCCCCAGAAGCACACCAAGTCAACCAGGTGCCCCCATCAAAATGATCAGATAGGATGAAAATTCAATGAGGTTCCTGAAATGGCCGGATACTTCATTGACAGGAAGTTAAATCTGCCATGGCCACATCTCAGTATTTCACGAATAATTATTATGGAGGCCTTTTCCAGTCTGTCCTTACACGTATGGTTTTCTCCATAAACCCAAACACATATCTCTCACAGCATTAAAACTATACAAATAACAGATATCGTTTTTAAAAGTCTTTATTTCTCAATGACAAGTATCCATATTCATCAAGTGTCCAACATCATTATTACTATAAACTTATCTGCTTCGCACAGGCCATTTTACAGGTATGTATTCCCATTATGTAATTTCTGGGTTTTTAGATTAATAATTGCTATTAATAATCTGCTTTCATTTTTTCAATTCCGTCCAATAATTATCAAAAAGAGGGGACTATTCTCTTAACATGCATAATGCAAAACATACTGACAGGGGAATCCTTTTTGTAAAATATTTGTAGTCATTAAACTATGACTCCAAGTATTTTCTGTAATTCACTTGGATTTGCTCACACTGAGATGATTCTGGTCATCTACAAATTCACCCTACTTTTGATCAAGACACTCCACCAAAGCACAAAATTTGACAGGATATTTAAACAAATCAATACTTTTAATATACCACTGCCTCTAATCATATTCCTTTTGATTATTCCACTGGTTTACTGTACCCATTGACAAAAAAAGAAAAAAAAAAGAAAACAACAGACATTTGGCCAGTTCTGTTCAGGTTGACATGCCAAAGCTATCTCTGTTATAATAGCCAGGCAGGAAACATACTTGTGCCTTTCAAAGCCGCATGAGGTGGGTGTTTTTTGACTATATGCTGTAAATTCTTTTTTGTTTTTTCAATAAACCACAGGAGCTCTTGAGCAAATAACTTTATTTTCATCAGTAAAGAAATGCAGGCATCCTATGTAGATCTTATAGTTGTAAATGACATACATACATACTTAGGTATCAGACTCATTACATGTGCATTACATGAGGTACAATTTGACATTCCAAAAATTGCCATTCTAATGGCAATATAATTGTGCATCACTCTAAGAATGGCTTTCCTTGCTCAAAAATATGTAACACTCACAAATACATTTAATAAACATAGATCGCTTAATGCTTGAAATAAATCATCGCTGGCTACTGGAGGTGAGTGCTCAAAAAATCCCTGAGCATTTAGCGGTCTAGTGACTCATCATTTTTTGGTGTAGTGCAGAGGGAGTGCGTCTCTAAAATGTTGTGTCCCAGGGGATATGCAGCGGAAGGCACATCTGTCTCTTTGGAATGCAGTTTTACAATCCTGGAGCAGCCACTTCTGGGAGGGAAAAAAGGCTCCTTAAATTGCCATCAATATTACAATCACATTCTTGACATGTAAAAAGTTTGGATGGTATAGAGCACACAGCCTGGAACAAAGAGAAAATTAAGTTATTGATTTAAAACAACAATTTCAAGCCAGTGAAATGTATATCAAGAAGTTAAGGATTAGATAAAACATTTGTTTTTCACCTGTGTGTAAAATGACTTCATCTGTGTTTCTACATTAGCTGGCATCCAGTCTTCACAGTTTTATCAGCCTCCTCCTGCTCTGGGGACAAAAACAATATGAAAGTGGAAATAAACATTTTGACTCACTGATTTGATTTGAATTGACTAAAATATATATTTTTTATTTCAGTATGGCATCTTTTGATTATTTTAATGCCCCCCACAGAGCATTGTATGCTGTTATATAATAATCCCTTACCTTTAATTTCCTGAGATATCTGTGACAGAGTCTCTGGTAGTTCTGTCGCTATGGATACATGGGCCTCAGATTCAACCAGCACAGAGGCTGGTTCCACTTCCTCTATCAGAGACTCAGCCTGTTGGGTATCCTCCAGGACCGCTGTCTGGTGCTGTTCTGCCAATGGGCTGGGCTCCAGGGCGCTCTCTTCCCCTTCAACTGCTTCTTCTGCAACCTGATCCTCCAATCCAGCAGGGGGCGTTGTTTCTTGTTCAGAAGGAGCAGCTGACTGTGAAACAGCCTCTGCCTCAGGAGTCACCTCCAGAGCATGCAACACATCTGCATCACTCTTCTCCTCCTCCACCAAGCTCACCGAAGCCTCCAGGTGCATTCTGTGCAGGGTTGAGGAGGAGGACGTGGCGGCAAGAGTCAGTTCAAGGTCCGACGACGACTCCACCAAGGCAGCCTCCACTGCTGTGTCAGGCTCTTCGACCACGGATTCCTCCTCTCTGATTGGAGCGGAGTCCTCAGCTGGCTCCTCTTCCTGTGCAGCTGCCAAGTCAGGTTCTTCTGTCACTGAGGCAGCTATGGTCCCCTCGTCAATGGCTTCCAGAGAGAGAGGCCCCGCCACTTCCCTCGTCACCTCCAGAGCTGAGATCACTTCCATTTCCTCCAAGACTACAGGCAGCTCTTGGGTGGCCTCCGTTAGCTGGGCTGCCACATCCAACACTTCCACAAGGATCTCCTCTCCTGGGTCTTGCACAGAGTCGGTCACTGTTCCCACCACCTCCTCCACAGGTGGAGCCACTTCCATGGATGGCGACTCTGCTCCTTCCGTGGCCTCATCGAGGGCAGCCATCTCAGCCTGTACCTCTGCCAGGATGTCCTCAGGCTCCACCACAGGGACAGCCTTCTCCCCCAGGCCCTCCTGTGGACCTTCTTCCAGCAGCTGGCCTGGAGCTACAGTCGTGCTCTCCCCCACAGACGCAGCGGCTACCTCCACCATTTTCATAGCCCCCATCATGTCCCCCACTGAAACAAGACCACCTACAGGTAAACACCCTTATCTTCTCCAAACTACTCTGCAATTTCCATGACGACTTCCTCACCATAACAATAGGTCAGCCCCTGTGACTCTGAACATTATGTTATGAGATGTCATTCTTTCATGTTGTTCCTCAGGGAATATGTGATAGTTGTACAAAATTGTGCCACCAGAGTCTAGCCCAAAACAAAATCATAGTGATTATTGCCAATGGCACATTTAGAGTAATATACAGTCATATGCACTTTACAAGTAGTATCTTGGTGAACAGAAGTGAACCTGAACTCTAAATAGTACAAAGTTAAACTAAAGATTAAAAAAAAATTTAAACCAAGATTACTTTTCAAAATAGGCCCTGTGCAAAAGTTTGGGAACCCTGTCAGTTACAACTTTGTAACTCCTCCTCAGGCTCCATTCTCCCCACAGATTTTCAATAATATTCAAGTCTGGGGAACTGTGGTGGCCATTCAAAAACATTCATCTGTCTTGCTTGAAGGTACTGCATGTTTGATTTTGAGGTATGCTTGGGATAATTGTCTTGACAGAATACCAAACCTCTCTTTCACTTCAATGTCTGGACTGACCTTCAAACATTAGCCTCGGTGGAATTTATTCTTCCTTCCACCCGCACAATATTTCCTGTGCCCCCAGCTGCCACACAACCCCAAAGAAGAATGGATCCACCTCTATGCTTAACAGTTGGGAATGTGTTCTTTGTAAAGGCTTCACCCTTTTTTCTCGAAAAGATACCTTCTTTAGTGGTGGCCAAAAAGTTCCATTTTGGTTTTGTCAGTCCAGAACACATTGTTCTAAAAGGCTTCAGGCTTCTCATTGTTTTCTCTTGCATACTTCAGATGCTTCATTTTGTGGTGAAGTCATAGGAAAGGCTTCTTTCTGGCAACTTTTTTTGCAGTGATGTGTGGATTCTGAGTATTTATCACCAGGTCTCGGGCCATTGTATTAGAATATTTTCTTAGTCTTCCAGATCTTGCCTTGAACTGTTCCATTTATCTTCTATTTTCTAATAATGTTTCTGACAGTGGAAATAAGCAGTTTGAAATGTACTTCTTTGTGGAAATGAACCATCTTCATTCTGACATCCTTGGACAACTGTTTAAGAGGAACCCATGGAAATAAATAGTTCAGCCCCGGAATTATATTCACCTGACTCATTCAAGACCTAATGAGTAAATCACCTGGCTCAGGGCCTAAGTAATCATCTTTTAAAAAAATAACAAAGAATAATCCAAAGGGGGTCCCAAACATTTGCACAGGGCCTTCCTTTTTTATCCTTTATAAACAATAAAAATGAAAAATAAGAAGTGCTTTAAAATGTGCAGATAAGTATAACGTTTAACTCTGTAACGTTTATAGTTCAGGTTTTCTTCTCTGCGCTTGCTTCGGTTTAACTTTTAAGTTTTAAATAAACCAACACTCACCTGTAACTGTGAAATGTAATAATTTGTTCTGTTTTCAGAACTATGGCCTGCTTCATCAGGCTTTGCATACCTAGGAGAGGAACCATTTCTGCAGCACTACTGTCGAGGTGATAAAAGCTGGTTTCAGTACAGAAGGATGAGCCACTGGCACATCTATAGCAAGGCTGCCACTATGGAGGGGGCTGCCACTATGGAGGGAGGGTATTGGTCCACAGGGATTCTCCAGGCCCTTCAAATGAGCGGCAGGGAAGGGCTGGCAGCAGCACCAATCAAAAGATGTCACCCAATCAGATGAAAGATGCGCTGCATGGAAGGCCAACATCTCAGCATGTAGTTACAACAGGAGGAGTGCAGAAACATGTCCTTCTCAATTTAATTATACCTTATCCTCGAGCAGGTGTCCTCATCCGAAAAGGGTTTTTGTTGTAGCCCAGCACTACGACACAATTCCATTTATCAAAGTCTTTCATAAAGACCAGGATTAGTTAGATAAATCAGGACTTGAATCAAAATCTTCACCCACACCAGTTCATTTTAGACAGGTTTAGACACCCTGCCTGCAATTGAGTGTGTCAGAGCCACCTTCTGGGGCATTGTGGGATTGGCCACAGGAGTTTGTCAGCTGTACAGAAGCCCAAACAAAACTGCACATGGTTGAGTTTGAGATTTGTAAACTTCAAACCATCTGGTTTTAACTACAATTTCTGCCCCTGAAAATATGGTGCTTTAATGTGGACAATATGCTCAGTGTCCCATTAATTGAAACGCATTACAATATTATCCCATTTTTAACACCCCTATTTCAAACTGAACACACTGTGCAGTCCAAAAGTACTTTTCAACCCATTCATTTCAGCAGAGGCATTGAAACCTGGAGGACAAAACAGGTCAGTGTACACATTTTGGGCTAACTTCAGAGCTGATGGGAATGTAAACTTCACCCAAGCACATTGAAAGGCAAAGAACAGATACACCGGGATCAGGGAACCTAGTGAATAGAGAGGGATGCTAGGTGGAGGTCAGGGAATAAATGGGAAAAAGCAGAAACCTAAAATTGGTTGTCACAAAAAATTGCCATTATGGAGGACATTTTCCATCAGACCAACAGTGAGGTTTTGTGAGTCAGTAAGGGACTGGTTTTGTTCAGGTGATATGGTGGATGAACTCATTTAAATACAATAAAGAAACTGCTGAGAAGGTGCTTTTAATTTCCATTTCTTGAACCATAGCTCTTCATAACATTTTTAACATTGATCAGGCTCTCATACAATCAGATAAATTATTCCAAACAGGGAACACTTCTGTTCGGCCACCTAATCATTAAAATGCAAACTTGCAAAGTGGGAATGCATCCACATTTCCAAAGACACCCACAATTATGAAAGATTAAACACAGCAAATATAGTCAAAGCCTTTATTACGTGGCTTGAATTCCCTTGTTCCGTGATTAAATGTTTTAACTGGTTAAGGTAGCAACGTGAACTATGATACAATATACATTAAAGTGATACTGCGTGGGTTTTTAAAATGCAATGTCCCCTTGCACGAGCTTCACAGTTACAAGTAAAGACTACACCGTAACAGTTCTTAGCGTATGGAAAACGGTCAGCGGTTTTTCTAAAGATTTAATGAAAATGACAAATCACATTGTTCTACAAACATGTTGGGTGCAGTCGGCATATGGTAGGGCAGAGAAGCACAATTTTAAGGCCTAACTCAAGGTTGCTGTGGGTAAGTGTGTGGATGAGCAGCTGGTAGTGTTTCAGTGGCTGGTTGCAGACAGAAAAGTTGAACAGTCAGAAGAGCTGCAAGACAACAGGTGCAGCTTTGGCTTCTGAGGAGGTAAGGCAGGCAAGGTAGGTGCTCACTACTATCGGGTTTTTTTTTTATGAAGGTAGATTGGCTCAGGTCTGTAAACAACTGTTGAGGGTTGAGCAGCAGTTTGTAGCAGGAGGAAGAGGAAACTGACAGGTTTTGGTCACATTTCACAATAAGATGCAGCAGAGGATCAAAGAACGGTCTCCTACGCCATATCTGTATAGGTAATGTGTTCATTACCATAACCTGAATTTTTATTTTTTTTTATCAAAATGAGGTCAAGGCATGATCGACATGCCCAGATTGGTATTGCAAACACTTCTCATCAAATTTTGAGGTCAAGGTTGTACTTTCAGCAAGCACGGGAATCATATCCCCCAATTTTCAAGTGCCCCTTTATACAAGGATGCTTTTCCATGTTTAAGAATTCAAATTGGAATTTAAAATTCCTGGGCCACAGAGTAATACTTCATTTCAAACTGTACTTGAGACAGCCAGTTTGAGGGGAGAAGAGAAACAAAAAACAAAAAAACACCATAGATAATTGCCTACACTGCATTGTACTAAAGATTCAATGGTTTCGAAACTGTAGAAATGTAGAGTAAATGGCCTTTGAGGAGGTCTGTTCAGAAGAGGGAGAAGACTGGAGCCCAAAACTAAGTGTGCATAGTATTGGTTAACCTCTGCAACTTATTGTAAAAGGTTACATGGGCTGGGACTGGTTGGTAGGAAAAGGAGTTGTGCCTCTTCTGTAGCGCTGTGCACTCTCTGAACCCTGGGCCTAGGCGGCAGCAGCCTCGGCGACTGGCTCTGGTGCCGCCTCGGGGGCTGTACCGGTGGTCTCTGCTGGGGCGGGCGCGGCCTCCTCTGCAGGCGCAGGGGCTGCTTCAGCCGGTGCCGCTTCCGCCGGAGCCTCCGCTACCGCCACCGCCACGGCTTCTATCGCGGGGGCCTCTGCTGGAGCCGCTTCAGCAGCGACGGGGGCCGCCTCCTCTACCGCCGGAGCGGCCTCGGCTACCGCCGGCGCAGCCTCTTCTACAGCCGGAGTTGCCTCAGCAACGGCCGCTACCGCCTCCTCTACCGCTGGAGCGGCCTCGGCTACTGCCGGCGCCTCCTCCACAGCAGCAGGAGCCGCCTCCGCGGGAGCCGCCTCAGCAACAACCGTTTCCGCGGGAGCGGCCTCGGCAACCGCGGTTTCCGCAGGAGCGGCCTCTGCAGGCGGCGCTTCCACAGCAACAGTCTCCACGGGAGCAGCCTCGGCAACCACAGGCTCAGCGGGAGCCTCTGCAACGACTGGGGCAGCTTCTTCAACCACCGCACCTAAAAATGACAGAGCAGCAAGAACACCACCACTGAGAAACAAAGCAGAATCTCAAACGGTCTCTGCTGTGGCTGAAAGAAAGGGCAGAATGGGGGACATGCAGCTGCTCAAATTGGCTGTACTAAGACCATTTGAAAAGCAATCAAGACTGTAGGCAAACCATTAGCTAGAAACACATTTCCAAGAGTTCCAGACTAATTTAGTTTCCACTTAAATGAACGGTTCTGAAAGTTTAATATTGCATTTGTCACATCAGTTATGCATGCTACACCCTAGCCTTCCTGTGCACTACACAGCCCTGTAAAAAAAATTAGCAGAGGCAAACATTTCTCCGGCACTTTGAATACAGGAGCAACACCCACTTGCAAGGCATGGACACAGTGGAATACCTTCACCCAATAGGAGTAAAACTTCAGCAGGCAAAACAAAGTTTGAAAATTCAATGGATTCCCAAAGTATTTGGAGACTCAAGAGCAAACTAAACCAGAGTAGACATTGGCTGACCATCTGCATTTCTGTAGCTACCAGTACCTGCAAGCGCTTAATTTCGTGATTAATGAGTCCAGTAATCGAGTTATGCAAGGCCCAATTCCAAATTGGGAGCTTTAAAAATAATAATAATAATGAAAAATAAAAATCATCTCTAGTCTATGAAAGCAATCACACAGATTATGGAAGGATCAAAACAAGAGTTAGCAACTAGCAGTCAGGTAAGAACTTACAAAATAGTGCAATACTTTAATACATTGAGATCAAACAAGGATTAAGCACTACTAACTGGTTCCTTTGCTAGAGTATTGCATTAGGAAAAGTGGAAATGTAGCCTTCAGAAAACCCCTTTGGAGTAATCAATTGTACATTCATCCAACACATAATTGAGACTACTCCTCACTTTAAATTCTGACGACTGATGGCTTGCCTGTTAAAACAGTCCAAAGTGTAATAGGTTTGCTCCACACCCCACTATAATTGCTTCTGCTTTGGTTTGATACAAGAACCAAAAGGGAATCCCCAACATTAGAGTTTAGATCCACAAGGATGTCGATGTATATGCACTTAGAATAAGCTCAATGAGATGAAGCTCAATCAGCACTTGATGGGGAAAAGGTCTCAATTTGAAGAGCTGCAGGATCATCTGGCTACAACTTTTCTCCATTTTCTCCTCTCTCCTCAACGCACCGCCTCCTCCTCCTCAGTCCTCCGTCGCTGCTGATGACTTTGCTGATTTCTTCGATGAGAAGGTCGCAGTCATCCGCAGATCCTTTACAACCGCCGCCCCCCTCACTGTGCCCTTCCCCCCCTCTAGGCCCATCCCTTCCTTTTCCACTTTCTCCCCCCTTACAGACTCTGATGTTTCTCAACTCCTGCTCTCCCACCGCCCTACAACCTGTGCCCTTGACCCTATCCCCTCTTCTCTTCTCCAAACTATCACACCTGACATTCTCCCATTTGTCACCTCCCTTGTCAACTCCTCCCTGTCTTCCGGCTGTTTTCCGGCATCCTCCAAGAGGGCCCACATCACTCCGCTGCTAAAAAAGCCTACCCTGGATCCCTCCATCATCCAGAACTACCGCCCGGTATCTCTTCTTCCTTTCCTTTCTAAAACTATAGAACGAGCCGCTTCTACTCAACTTTCTTCCTTCTTTTCTAACAACAACCTGCTAGACCCCCATCAGTCTGGCTTCAGATCGGGCCACTCGACAGAGACTGCGCTCCTCTCCGTCAGTGAGTCACTTCATGCCGCACGAGCAGCCTCCCTCTCCTCTGTCCTCATTCTTCTAGATCTCTCTGCTGCCTTCGACACTGTGGATCACTCCATCCTCCTGTCTGCCCTGTCAGCAACGGGCATCTGTGGCACAGCCCTGGACTGGATTGAGTCCTACCTCTCTGGTCGCTCCTTCCAGGTTGCCTGGGCTGGTTCGGTATCGACACCTCGGCCCCTCGCCACAGGAGTTCCCCAGGGCTCAGTCCTTGGCCCGCTTCTTTTTTCTCTCTACACTCGCTCCCTTGGCCCTGTGATCACTGCACATGGGCTATCCTACCACTGCTATGCGGACGATACCCAACTCTTCGTCTCGTTCCCGCCGTCTGATACGCAGGTTTCAGCCCGTATCTCTGCTTGCCTGAGGGACATCCAGAGCTGGATGGACAACCACCATCTAAAGCTCAACCCAGGTAAAACTGAAATGATATTCATCCCTGCTAATACCTCTCCCCATCTGGATCTCTCCATTTCCCTCGGGGATACCACACTCACGCCGTCACCCAGTGCAAGGAACCTCGGCGTGGTGATGGACAGCAGACTGTCCCTTTCCGAGAACATTGCGGCGGTGACCCGGTCTTGCAGGTTCTTCCTATACAACATACGGAGAATCCGCCCCTTTCTCACCCCCTACTCGACCCAGCTCCTGGTCCAAGCGATGGTTCTGTCCCGCCTGGACTACTGCAATTCCCTCTTGGCTGGCCTCCCAGCGTCTGCCATCAGACCCCTCCAACTCATCCAGAATGCAGCAGCTCGTCTGGTCTTCAACCTTCCCAAATACTCACACGTCACCCCCCTGCTTACTTCCCTCCACTGGCTGCCTGTCATGGCTCGCATCAAATTCAAAACATTGGTGCTAGCCTTCCAAGCAGTTAAAGGGTCTTCCCCAGCTTATCTGCAAAAAATCATCAGACCCTACACCCCTGCCAGACCTCTTCGTTCAGCCTCCACAGGCCGCTTGGCACCTCCCCCTCTCAGAACCTCCACCTCACGCTCACGACTACTGTCTGTTCTGGCTCCACGGTGGTGGAACGAACTCCCCGTTGAGGTCAGAACTATAGAATCCCTCCCCACCTTCAAGCGCAAGCTGAAGACACACCTCTTCAAACAGCACCTCTCCCCATCCCTCCCTACCTCCCTGTGAACCTTAATTGTTGTCTCTGTGACTTGTGTATCAGTATTTTAGTTGGCTAGGTAAGCAGTGTTCGGATAGTTAACTTTGGTGACTTTTGCTCTTTGTTTGTTTGTTCAAAAAAAAAAAAAAAAAAAAAAAAAAAAAAAATGGCCCTTGTCCTTATCTTTGTTGTACAGGTAGCAGTTGAAATTGTACTTACCTCTAGGGTCTTTCAGCCAACTTATCCCTGGTTATGGGTATGCACTTTGTTGTACGTCGCTCTGGATAAGAGCGTCTGCCAAATGCCAATAATGTAATGTAATGTACAACAGACAAAATGGAAGAATCATGAAGCATGGAGTTCTGACCGGCACCATACCTGGCTCAAAAAGACACCAAGGTGTCCAAAGAACCTACCAATCACACCCAGCCACTGGCACACATTCTTAACAGCATGGACTCCATTTATAGCAAGCCTGTGTGATTAGGGGAAAGGGTGGGGGCGTGCAAGGGAGATTGTGACCACGGCAGCTAAGCACGTAACCAACCCGTGAGCTCTGATGAAGTCAGGCTAATGACAGACAGGAAGGCCATCCAGCAAACACATTGCCTGGTCTTCACCCTCTCGATTCAGGCAGACCTTTAACTTACACAGGCCAAAAGCCCTGGGCTAATCTTTTTAAAATAAGGAAGCTTATGACCAAAGCCGTTTGCAAGGGACAATGATGTACACCATTGCCATCCAATGGTGTACATCAATACTGTAGGGTGTTTGAAAAAATACAAATAAAATGGTGGTTTCGATGCATTTCTCATTTGTGTCCTGGTGCCAGATACCAATGACACCTTAGGTGAGCCTTCTGTTTTGAAAGTCTTTTTAGTTCAATTAATACCCGATAATAATGAAGAGTGACAGACCGATTCATGTATTCCTAATCCCATTCAGCAAGTTCATTCCTGTGGCCCAGTTCCCAACCACCGCCTCATCCTACTGCCACTTTCCGCTTTGCAAGAACCAACAAACATGTTGGCGCTTGGGGAGCGAAAGGTTGGTCAGTACCAAATAGGAGTTTCAAAGCAGGCAGATTGTACCCCTGGTATAACCCCCCATGCCCCAACCCAACCCTGTACAGTGCTGGCCGGCATGCAGGACTTACTCGGGACTTCAACTGGACTGCTGATTTCTGGCGCCTTTTCCTTGCCGGTTACAGTCCTGTAAGCCTGTTGGAAGAGGGTGAGGGGTGGTGGTGGAAAGAAATCAAACTTGTCCAGACCCCTTTAGACACGGTCTTCCTTACCAACAGCATAAACACTACAGTGAGGCAGACATTTTGCATGCAGTACAAAGTCTAACCAGTTGCCTCCCAATACACTGCTACCTGGAGGGCGATAGTAGTACTGAAACTTGCGGTATCAATTGTAGCATGCTTGGGTGGACTTTAAACCTCAGGTTTAACCCCTAGACCACGGAACTGCATTACAACTAGAGCAGCCAATCCTCATCTCAAATTTGGAAAGCTGTTCCAATGCAGTTTTACGGTTGAATAGTCCAAGCACACAGCTGGAGACCCAAGAAATTTGGAACAGGTATTAGGAACAAGGGGGCGACACTCACGTAGACTGCAGCTGCAGTGAGGGAGCCACCGCCGATGATGTAGTACACAAGGTTCTGCCCGGAGCCCCCGGGAATCCCGAAGGACATGGATCGCACTGGAACCACTGCGGGACAGAGGGAGGGGCAGGTTAACATCTAGGAAGTGACATCAAGGCAGGCCAGTGCCACATGCACTGCACAAGCTCAATTCATATGGTTAAGCACAATTCTCAGAACTGCAGTCCTGGAGGGGCACAACGCCCAGAAATGCTATGGTTATACCAAAGCCACATAAAAATAAAGAACATGTTTTGTAGTTTTAAATCCCATTGTGTATATTTTATCATTTCATTTATATCAAATGGCACACCCTACTCTAACAGTTAGAATAAAAGCCCCAGAACAAGTTTGTTACACATGAGAGCAGAGCATTGCAGTGTTGTACAATTGATCTGCTTTACCCTGTAAAGGATTCTCAGGGGTTATTGGATTGTGAAGAATGCATTTAGGCACCCATAAATACAACTGCCAAAGCTCATTGGCTTCTGCTCAAACGCTTTCTAATCAGGATTCAAATGTCTTCCACTTGAGCAATGAAAACCATTAACTTCAAATGCAAATATTACTTTCAATGTCATTAGAGGGACTTCACAAACAGGGATTATTTTAGGTAAAAAATGAACAAAGAGAAACCTTTGAAAACATCTCCATCAAAGCAGTACTGGAGGAAAAGCAGGATCGAAAACCATGGAAATTAATTGAGAATAGCTTTGTCTGTCAAACGCCAATATTCGAAACTAAGGACTACCCTGTCAAACAAAAGTTACATTCCATTTTGTGAAAATGGAACAGGTGACTTTAGGATTCGAGTTTAAAAATGCCTGAAGTCAGACTTGGAACAATGAGGACTAGTCTCGTATTCCCACTTAACAAGTCGAGACACGCTTACGTAGCCGAAAACCTATTTAATCAAGTGACGGTGTAAAAAACAAAAAACAAAAAAATATTTATATATATATATATATATAAATATATATATATATATAAAATAAAAATAAAATAAATGCAGGTGAAACCGCACTTCTAAACAAAAAAACAAAGCATTTAATTCAACAAATGAATCCAATGAAAAAGGTGTGAATCAGAATGTCGATAAATTTCGCACGTCCAGCATTAATTTATTTTTTGTACTCGACGGTTAGAATTGGACGAATCTTTGAAAACACCGGAGTACAACAATACTAGCCCACTGTTGAAATCGAGATCAGTCGTTTGACACCAGATTATTCTTCGCAATTATATATTCTTATAAAATGCAAGCAATGTTGTCGCAACTTCAAAATTTACAAACCGGTGTGTAACAGCAGGAGTTGATCTATCCACCATACAACCGATTATCGTAAACATGGGAGAAGAAAAAATAATTTAAAAAATGAAGTGAAACAAATCATCAAAAGGATTTTCCGTGATTGAATTGTATTAGCACGAGAGAGTCAGCATCTTGCGCATGAGACACGCCCACCCTCTGCATGCGCTTTCGACTGGCGCAGACAAACAAAGAATCCAGCGGAGACCAATTTTCTCACGCGAATAAACCCTGTCGATCGTTTAATCGCATCCCTACAATTAGACTGTAGACGCTAGTTTTATTTATATTCGTAATCAGTAAAGCAGCCTCAGAAGTAGAAGGTATCCATGTGCCGTGGCAGTGGATTACACCATGACACCTTTCATCTCTGCAGCTCAGGGCTCAAACATGGCCGAACAGAACTGTACATGCAGTATAGGGCTGTTTGCACAAGAATATGCACGTGGAGACCCGGCCCCATTTTCCAGTTACGTAAGCTCCTCAAAGATGGTTTCCAGCTCGTCAGCAGGCCACTGTCATATTCACCTTGTTGGTCTCAGCCCTAAATTTGCTGTGCGGTGAAGACATTTACAATTCTACCAACCCCCCCTTGGCCGAATCCAATATAATTTAGATAAATTAAACAAAACCGGTACTCATTTAAAGTATGCAAACAAACCATGTCTTATTCCACAACTGTTTTCTATACCCCTTGTCCGGGCCGCCTGCCTCGCCTGGTGCAGGATATTTCCAAGTTTAATAAGTTTCCCCATTTTGAGAAAGTACATATGGAACAGGTTCACAACCGAATAATGTAGCGACGTGGATAACAATATTGTTCACTAGCTAGTAAATACAAATGAAAAAATGAATTCGTTCCAATTAAAACCACCACGGTGCCAAGTTCTCTTCTTAAGCTACAGCATTCACTGAAAAACAAAAATAAATAATGATAAATGCATATTTATGGAGATTGCTTATGCACTTAGTTCACTTTCTGATAAAGCCTAAATTTATGCAATTTCCATGGCCCATTTCTGCAATCGTACAAGGCTTTAATGCCAGCTTCGCTTCGTGCATAATCATGGTTGAATTTGGAAAAGTGTTTTCGGGGGTTTTCCTACACCAGACGGGAGAGAACAAAGTTTAAGTTTAGCCCATTTGAAATTTGTCCCGTATGCAGGCCTACACATTCTTTATGTTCTCTATACATAGAGCTCGGCCAACTCGTTTTCTCACACGTGAGCAAGAGGAGACACTCCACCATCTTAGTCACCACTTAACAAAGGTCATGGATTTTTGTATGGTCGTTATAAAAAATATTAAAACATATTTACGTATTCCGTTAAAATGTGCCAAGATTAATCATAGTACATGTGGCAAAATTTGGAGAGAAAAGAGCGCCTCTTTTGACCAATTATCCAGATAGCCACCCAATTATTAATCATCCTACATTAGTTTACATTTTGCGAGACGTGTTTAAATACACCATTTCTAAATATCAAGTCGCAAATATGTCCATCAGTTATATGCATTTTCCATGGAATAGTGGTTTCTTTGTTAAAACTATCAGCGCATCAGCAGTCATGACTGTCGTATAAAAAAAATAATGGTACTTCCCCTTTAAACGTGTTGTGTAACACTCAATTAAATTGTTGCGAAGCCATTATCTTTGAAGCAAGTGCAGCATCGGTGCACAATTCTGATGTTTTATAGTAAAATACACATATGACCTTCAAATATTTCCTTTCTTGTTTCAGAAATCCACAAAATAATTGTACTCTGAACTATTACATGCAATTGAGCAGCTCTTGTTTTAAGACAACTAGTACCATTTGAGGAAAAAAGTATTGTACTTTTACCATTTTTGGATAATGGTGTGACTGTCTTCCTTGCCAAAGGCCCAAGTCTTTGCCAGGCCGTTCTGCAGAGAAACATCGCTGCTCAGTCCAGTGGACAAAACTACACCGTGCACTTCGGTAGATGGTGACTGAATGGTTATCGTTTGGAATGAAATCCAGCTTTGGCTGGTTGACTAGCTGCAAGCTCGCCAACTCCCCCTCTTAAAACGTCACACAGCACAGGGAAAAGGTCATATAAACACGTGATAATACACCAAAAATTACGAGAGTTTTCAATTTATTATTATTATTATTTTTTAACGCAATTAAGATAATCTAATTGTACGTTCTAATTGCACACTGTTTAAAAGGCATGGTTCGCAATCAACATGCCCTCAGATATTTAATAAAGAATTGGACAGAGTAGGGGGCGTGGCATTGGGATTATGTCCAGGAATAATTCGGGATTTTCTTTTCGTAGATGTTACATTTTTTAAATGATTATAACCTTAATTTCAGTAAGCGCCATCTTCGGTTTCGTGGGGAAATACAACTTAAGAAATCGTGTGTTAAATGTAATCATTTTCAGGTTGGTTGTTTCGTGGACGCAGCGAATAACATGGAACTGGGACGATCACTGATTTTACAGCTATTATTCAGAATGTTTTTATAAATTTGCTGGTGTTGTTCGGGTCAAATAGGACAGTGATACTTAAATTGTCTCCATTACCAACAGCAAACAAAAGGCACGCCCCCCTGCAACATTTAAGGGATCATGGCTTTCTACTTTAAACTGAGCAAGAGCGTTTAAAACGTATTCTAATTACATAAGTCGTTTTAATGACTGATGACGTTTACTGGTTTAAAGAGGATCAGAATTCAGAAGCCAATTTGGCAGTTTTGAAAGCCATCTTGGTTTAACAGCCCTTGTAGAAGACACGCCCACCTGTATTCAGTCAAGTTCTATCTGCCCTCTGCGCTGCCTACATTTTTCATTTGTACAGAACACGGTTTTCGTAGGACCGTGTCCGAAACTGCCTACTTGCCTACTATTGATTAGTAAGTCCAATAGTAGGCAATTAAGCTGTTTCTGATATGGTCCAGAACTCTCTCTATCCCTATGTATAATGACATTATTTTAGTTTTCCATTATTTTCGTGTTTATCAGTAGATTTTAAGTATAGGTATAAGTATAAGACTTCATACAAATGTTGAGTGACTGAATTAAACCACAAAAGTGGTAAAGTGAAAGACTCTTCCTACCAACTCCTACTCCCCTTTGTTCCATTCATGCATGTACTTGACATTGTAAGAATGAAATTAATAGGGCATCCCTTTCATAAAATATATATTTTTGTATATGCATGTCAATTATGTTTTTGTATAAAAAGCAGTATCTTCAAAGACTATCTATATTGAATAATAGTTGTCCCACATCAATTATTTCCAAAATGTGATACTCACCCTATGTCTGAATAAGTTCACTCGAGTGAGAAATACAAGAAATACAAGAAAATTGCACAGAATAGAGCTGGCAGATTGGCTCTTCACTGTCCTTTCCCACACTGATGTAAGGGACATGCATAAAAGGCTATCATGGTAAACTGTGGAGGAAAACATTACAACTTACCCTGGCCAAATTATACAACTGGCCGTATCCACAAAAACTGGTTGACTCATAGATTAGATCACAGTAAAGCATCCAATATTTGGACACCAGGACATTCGCAAAAACACAAGAATGTGGCTAAAATGTAGTTTAGATGGCGGAAAAGTTAGGAGTAATTAAGTAAATAAACAGAAATGGATGCGGCCCACTTTCCCCACCTCTGGCTCATGCTATCACCCCAAGGTCATCAGGGTGTTCCCCCAATCACATCGCTCAAGGGCAACTTCTGGTTAGTGGAGCACCTGCAGCCTTTTTGCATTGCCTGTGCTAGTCGTGCAGTCACCCCCTGTTCACTCGCTGTGTGGGTCACCCCCCGTTCCCCATTCACTCACTGTGGGTCACCCCCTGTTCACTCACTGTGTGGGTCACCCCCTGTTCACTCAGTGTGGGTCACACCCTGTTCACTCGCTGTGTGGGTCACCCCCTGTTCACTCACTGTGTGGGTCACCCCCTGTTCACTCAGTGTGTGGGTCACACCCTGTTCACTCAGTGTGGGTCACACCCTGTTCACTCGCTGTGTGGGTCACCCCCTGTTCACTCAGTGTGGGTCACACCCTGTTCACTCGCTGTGTGGGTCACCCCCTGTTCACTCACTGTGTGGGTCACCCCCTGTTCACTCACTGTGTGGGTCACCCCCTGTTCACTCACTGTGTGGGTCACCCCCTGTTCACTCACTGTGTGGGTCACCCCCTGTTCACTCACTGTGTGGGTCACCCCCTGTTCACTCACTGTGTGGGTCACCCCCTGTTCACTCAGTGTGGGTCACCCCCTGTTCACTCACTGTGTGGGTCACCCCCTGTTCACTCACTGTGTGGGTCACACCCTGTTCACTCACTGTGTGGGTCACCCCCTGTTCACTCACTGTGTGGGTCACCCCTGTTCACTCACTGTGTGGGTCACCCCCTGTTCACTCACTGTGTGGGTCACACCCTGTTCACTCAGTGTGGGTCACACCCTGTTCACTCACTGTGTGGGTCACCCCCTGTTCACTCACTGTGTGGGTCACACCCTGTTCACTCACTGTGTGGGTCACCCCCTGTTCACTCACTGTGTGGGTCACCCCTGTTCACTCACTGTGTGGGTCACCCCCTGTTCACTCACTGTGTGGGTCACACCCTGTTCACTCAGTGTGGGTCACACCCTGTTCACTCACTGTGTGGGTCACCCCCTGTTCACTCACTGTGTGGGTCACCCCTGTTCACTCACTGTGTGGGTCACCCCCTGTTCACTCACTGTGTGGGTCACACCCTGTTCACTCAGTGTGGGTCACACCCTGTTCACTCACTGTGTGGGTCACACCCTGTTCACTCACTGTGTGGGTCACCCCTGTTCACTCACTGTGTGGGTCACCCCCTGTTCACTCACTGTGTGGGTCACACCCTGTTCACTCAGTGTGGGTCACACCCTGTTCACTCACTGTGGGTCACCCCCTGTTCACTCACTGTGTGGGTCACACCCTGTTCACTCAGTGTGGGTCACACCCTGTTCACTCAGTGTGGGTCACACCCTGTTCACTCAGTGTGTGGGTCACCCTGTTCACTCACTGTGGGTCACACCCTGTTCACTCAGTGTGTGGGTCACACCCTGTTCACTCAGTGTGGGTCACACCCTGTTCACTCAGTGTGGGTCACACCCTGTTCACTCAGTGTGTGGGTCACCCCTGTTCACTCAGTGTGGGTCACACCCTGTTCACTCACTGTGTGGGTCACCCCCTGTTCACTCAGTGTGGGTCACCCCTGTTCACTCGCTGTGCAGCGCAATGAGGAGACAGGCCTAAAATTACCATGGAGTAAATGTAAAAATAACACACACTTCTTAAATAAGGAGATTGAACAAGTTACATGTCTGTAGAGAGAATATATTTACAACTTTATTTATTACATAACATGGATTGATGCATTAACCACGACTAGCTCAGCAATATACAATGGAAAACAAATCAAGCAGGCTCTCGGCATACTTTCACCTCTATACTTTTTGTCCTGTAAAAAGTGGGAAAATACAATTACAATTTTGAATCTGCATTAATAACAATTAAATTAATACTTGTTACTGTTCTTATTACAAAAATCATCATTAGGAGATCATTCTGAATTAATCATTTCTGGTGTTCAAACTTTCATTTGTGCAACACTCACTTGCCACTTGGACTTCTACTACTCAAGTCCATTCCTCTTTTTATATTCATGCACGTCTTCGCTGTGCTGCTTGAAAAGCTATGGAAAAATTGTTCGAAATAACAGTTATAGGTCCAGTTTTAGGAATATAGACTACCATATTATTACAGTTGGAAATACAAAAGGTACATTTAATTAATGAATATTTCTGGGAACAATGAGAAACGTAATCAAAATAATGTGCTGTTGCAGGAGATTGTCATGTATCCCTTGTATAAGCACATTAAATTAAGCCAGCTTGGGAGCCCATCAGGAATACCAGAGCATTCACTTGCTTATAAGTGAAATGGCTGTCAGTGAAACCTTCAGAAGAGACCACGTGTGGGTGGCCTAAACTTTTACAACTGAACTTCTCTGAAGGGGTACATTGAGCAAGAGAACTAAGAAACAAAGGTCAGGGTTATATAAATTAAATATACATAAAATATATGTGCAATTTCTGAAAAATTACATTACCAGTCCCCACAGAACAGCGGAAGTCCCGAATGCCAGACCCACGCGCAACCAGTTGATGTTTGTGTAATCAGGCTTTCTAGCAGTGAAAGCTGAACGGGCAACCGCTGGTAGTACAATGAAAGAAAACAATGCCTCCATTTAATTACAACTCATCGAAATGAGTAACAGTTGCACTGTATGTTCAAACTTAGGAAATGGCGAAGATAATACGCCAATCTGTAACATTACTGAAAACATACCGTGTACTTAACTTAGCTACCTTGATGAGGTTGTTACCCAGCTAGACCTAGCTATCGCTATCCAGCCAGCTAAATAGGCCCACACAGACAGATTTTTAACGTATTTTTGGTTGTCCAGACAAGAAAATTTGAATCTTTTGTTTCGTTTGGAAGGTTCATTTTCAGAACAAATTTAGCAAATGAAATAGCTACTTTGCTTGCTAATATGACCTAACCTTCGCTCGGTGTCGACGTCCGTTACCTTGCTACGTTAGCTAAGGAATTTATCTATAGGTTTACTGGTAGCCATGTTTCTGTTGTAAAACTGTGGACCTACATTATATGAGATATGTGCATCGTCAGCTAAATATGAAGAAGTAACTTATGATGTCTAATTTAGCAGGGCTAGTTAGTTAGCTCATCGTACTTCAGGGAAGGTCAGGATTGACCGGGCCTAGTTAGCTAGCTAGCCAAGTTAGTTAGACATTCTTCAATTAGCTACCTAGCAAGACAAATTAACAGTGACGTATGTCATTTATAATAATATTAATAATAATTCTATACTCACCCTTATTGGCTGTTGTCGCCTTCAACAATACCCTGGCTAGAGACATAATTTCAATTGCTGAGGATGGACGTCTGCTCAATCCTCTGGCCAAACTCTGCAAGAATCATCACTCGATTAGTCGGGCTGTTGAGCGCAAGCATTGGTTATGATCGCAGAGTATTTCGATACATCCTGATCGTAACAAAGGACCCAACGTAACGTTACATCATCCAGAAATACCAATTACCTACATATGCTGAGTATTTATATTATCATACATTTAATAATATTGTCACAAAATCAAGGACAATTTAGAACGAATTAATAATAGGCCTACCAGCTTTTATACAATATGTCGGAATATCAGTGGCACAGGTCTGCAATCTGGATAGGAGATGGCAATTCATTGTGTGGATATCTGTTCAGAACAGCAGTTCGATATATGTATTGTTTCCAAACACTTCTCTCACTGTCTTTGAAAAAGAAGAAATGTAACAAAGTCAATTCTAATCACCCGGAAAAGAGTGTAGACTCAGGCTCAAGGGGCTATAATTTAGGAAATAGAATTTAATTGAAATCCAAATGGATGAATGGAGAACAGAAACGGTGTAATTAAATAATCTACTTTAGCTGCCACAGTTACAATATAGAGGCAATGTCTATGTGAGGCATCACATGATCCAAAATTTTGGACTGTACATTTTAAAAAATCCAGCCACTGCAAAGATCATTTTACCATAGATGACTTGATGTATAGATGTGCTATGACTGTTGCCAAACATATTGAAGCACTGAAGAGTTGCACCCTGAAATCTGGAATGTAATATATGGCAAATATATGTATATCCCCTGTAGCGTAGTGGTTAAGGTAAATAACTGGGACACGCAAGGTTGGTGGTTCTAATCCACAATAAGATCTTATTGTAGCCACAATAAGATCCGCACAGCTGTTGGGCCCTTGAGCAAGGCTCCAGGGGAGGATTGTCTCCTGCTTAGTCTAATCAACTGTATGTCGCTCTGGATAAGAGCGTCTGCCAAATGCCAATAATGGAATAGAATATCAATTTTGTGGAACATCACAAACAGGGAAGCCCAAATCCTTGGTCCACTTAACAGGAAAGCTGAATAAGCATTTCAGTGCACTGTTCTGATTGTAACTAGAATTTAAATGAGGGTATATTTGAAATAAAATTGTGTCTTCCCCTTTGCAACATTCATGATACCCTGCCAATCATGTATCTTCATTCCTCTGAATCATCTCATGGGGCAGACTGTAGCCTAGTGGTTAAGTTACATGACTGGGACCTGAAAGGTTGGTGGTTCAAGCCCCAGTGTAGCCATGATCTGCTCAGCTGTCAGCCATAACCCCACATTGCTCCAGGGGGAGTTAAAAGCCTCAGCTGAATAATTTAATTAATTAACACCTGGAATCCAGCATTATTATGACACAATGCTTCTATGGTGTGAAAATCCAAGTTATTCATTTTTTTTACATGTATTTTGCATGGTTTAGTATACTCCCAGCTAACACAAAATGTTCTCACAATGTTACTATCCAAATATTATTAAAACAGTCACCTATTTTATTGTTATAATTTAAGGACATTGCTTTTCATGTGTGTTTTTGTGTTTTGTTGCATTAAGACAATATCAAATGTTTATTTGGACAGGACATGTATTTATCAGCATGCTATTTGTCGAAATGCTTGGATCAACTGTCTTTTCTAACACAAATGGGCCTTCGACCAAATTCAGGTTATTTCTTGAGACAGGTGTGATCTTTTTGGCCACCTGTAAAGTAATGAAAAAACAGAAGCTGTGCTGTCCATCATTTTGGGTCCCCTCAGGTTCCCTTAAGCTAAAACACAATTTATCCATCTGGATCCTTGCATAATACTTGGGTTTTCAAGTTAAACTTGGTCTTAGTGATTGACCAATAACTACAACTTGGGCAAAGCTTGCCAACAAAATATATGCACATGTCATATAGTATACGTGTTATCCCTATTTCATTGGCGAATTAATTTGAATCTTTGCAGGGGAAAGGGAAAGAGGAGATTCTGGTTCCAACAAAACGATTGCGCGACCTCTAGCGTTAGGTCCAGTGTAGCGATGAATGCATGCTTCAACGCGGGGGTGCCCGACGCAGACGCAGAGACCAGCTTGACCCGGAGGAGAAGCGAATCGGCCATTTTGGGCTGAAGGGGGCTTTCAGTCACCACGTGAGAGAGGAGAGCCCGAAAGGGAGCGATCGAGCCAGAGCGAAGAGTCGGAGAACAAGGGGAGAGAGGGAGAGAGAGATTTACATAGTGGTAATTCACATGTGCTGAGCTAAAGGAAATATTGTGACCCGAACAATGCCGACAGTCACTTTGCCGCCTAAGGAGAACGCTCTCTTTAAGAGGATTTTGGTGAGTATATATCCTGGCAGTAGCTTCCTAGCTGGCCACCTTGTTTGGAGAGACCGCTCTACCGCCGGCACTCGTTGCATGATCCCTTGCCTTTCCTCACGCAATGTGTGCAGCCGTCGGCCTAGCTTGGTATTAGTTATCTGACTGGCTAGCTAGCTAGCTAGCTAGCTAGCGCCTACAGAAGGATGATTGTGGAAATCCTGGTGTTGATATCTGCTAAGTCTTGCTGAAACCATGAGGAGAGTTCGGTGGTTCGATCGCTGGCATAACTAGCTGAACAAGATTGTGCATTATGCTGTCGCACTGTGTGGCTTAGCTAATGCTCTGGCTGGCTAAAATGTCGGTGTCTACCGTGAGGTTAAAACGAGTGATCACTCTTAATATTAGGGTTTGGTTGGTATTAGCCTTTCATTTGTGGGCCTAGTTTCTAACCAACTGTCAATATTAACTTGCTGTCCAGCAATTCTCCACTGAATTTAAATTGCGTACATAGCATATTTGCTTTGTTGCTGTGTCAGGTGCTCCACACCGGTGCGTTGGGGATGCTAGCGCTGCCGCTAGGCTAAGGCTAGGCGTGCGAGGGTTCCACACAGCCGGCTAGGTTAGCTTGTTAACGAGGTACCTGTCACAGCGAAACGCTCATTATTTCGCCACACTTTCATTTACGAATTTGCTGAATAGCTATTCTGTTTGTCGAAGCAAAATCGGCTAGCTAGACCACCACTCAATCATAGCACTTTTTACACAGGATTTGGAGTTTGCTTGCTACCTATATGTTGGAATCAGATGGCTATCAAACTTTTGCACCATCGTATCTTGTTGCAAAATGGCTATTTCTCTGTATTTAGCTGATCTTTTAAGTTGAAGTTCAGTTTAATAGATGGAGACAGATTTCTGGGCCTGCTAGCTAGCAAACGTTAGCTATAGCTACATGCTAAATCACGGCGCGTTTAGCGTGCAATTTTGTTCGCGTTAATGAGTTGGCACACTGCTACTCGGAATCTAGCTAACATTTTGGAAATTACAAACCGGGTTAGCGCACGTTATCCAGAAGTTCCGTAGCCAGGAGCAGGCGAGGTCGCTTGTCATAACTTTGAGATGGTTCTGTCCGGGCCAGGTAGATAACGTTAAGTGCAAGAAACGCCACTTCCGATACTGACAGGTTGCTAGCAAGGCCTGTCTTGGAAATGTCATGCAGAAGCTTACAGTTTCGTCGAAAGTCTTACCAGCAAACTTTACTGTTTGGAAAACGTATAACTTCCCCCGCTACGTTAGCTATATTATCTTGCCCTGCCCGATGTCCCACTGAGTTAACTGTAACCTATTCAGCTAGCTATAGCTCGAAGGTTAGCAAACGGAATTTACTATATTAGGCGAGTTACTGTAGCGCAAGTTGTGTGAAGTATGTTACTCCGTGCAGTTCAGCAAATTTGAACTATATGTATTGCTACCATATTCAATTCAGTCATTCTTCAAATGACTGCCTTTAAAATTATGTAGGAAATACGTATGTCTTCTTGGCACCCTGTTTATGTTGTGGAAACGCCGTCGTACTACCACTAGCGAGATCAGTTATCTGCGGTATTTAAAATAGATTATGGTTATGCTATCGTTTTAGGCAACTTTATCGTGCATTGTACTCTGCTACACGGTTTGTGTAGCTACTGTTACAAGCTCCCCTGCATGTTCTACACATAGTGTATCTGTCAAGCTGCATGTCTGAAAGTAGATGAGAGGTATTCTCATATTAATGGTTTGTTTCTGTGTTTGTGAGGTGTGCGTGAAATGTGTCAACGGTTTCCTTCAAAGTTGCAAGAGCTTCACTGATTTGGTAGAGCCAGCTGAAGGTAGCGAGCACGTGCTGATCAGGAAGTGAAGAGCAGCTAGTCCTGCTCCCGATGGTGCATTGTGGTATGCAGAGTATCAGGTGTACCCAAAAAGGCATGGGGTTTATTTTAGTGTTCACGTACATGTGCTTGACCCAGCACTGGATGTTAAATGTGCATTATTGTTTTATCTTTTAGAGCTATGCAGACTATCTACTAATATGCATTCTGATAAAAATCGATGGAATGTACATGTTGAAAGCATCAGAAATGATGGTTTGAGTTCAAATTCTCACATTCTGATCTGAGCACATTTGTCAAGTTTTTGCATTTACTGATCCCTGTTTCCATTTTAGTTGTGATTTGTTACGACTGATCTGAAACCAGTTTTAAAATCAAGAATTGGAACTAAAATGAAAAGAAGTTCCAAAAAGAGTTCCACTTTAATACAGCAACTTTCACTTTGTCTGAAGTTTGATTTAACTCATCAGTCTCTAAAATGAAAAAGTGGATTAGTCAATGGTCTGATTCTTTTCATCGCATTTAAACAACGCTCTTGTCTTCATAGTTCTGTCATACAGCCATATACAACTAGTGAATGTCATCACTTGTTTTAGATGTAGTTGCATCAGTTCAGGTTTGCGTGTAAAACAAAAATTCTAAAATGTAATAAAACATAATATTTCTGTGCTGAAGTTCCCAAACCGCTAAAATATGACACGGCAGCCTATTTACGTTTGCATTAGTGTCGAACAAAGCTGTGAAAGCCCTCCTTTATCATTATGGTCTTACTGGGATTTACAGAGCAAGGGAGTCGACAGCACGGGCACCTCCGCCAGGGGATTTTTACGCATTAACACTGTTGATATTTGGCAGACGCAGCAGTGGGCTCCTAACACGTTGCTAATGACTACAGATGCAAATCTACGTCCACCTCGTTTTGCTCACTGGTTTTCCTTCTGACCAGCATCAACACAAATACTGTGTGACAACAGTTTGATGAAATGTCTGTCTTCACCACTCTGGCATTTGTAATTTAAAGAAATCAAAACCAATACATATTTTTTTTAGTGTGTAAACCTGGTTTCATACAGTACTATAAAAACATTGATGGGCTTAGTTGTAAGCCAGATGAAACGCCATTGATTACTCCTTATCAGGAATATGCTTGGTATTATGGCCTTTTCAATGCGGGTTTATTCAAACCGCATTCAAACTTGAAGGTTATTACACTGAACAGAAGCAAAACTAAATGCGGAAAAAAGTTTCACGGTACTCTAGCACAGCTCTAGGGTTTTCTTGTAACGCAAGGGAAGATGACAATGATGGCTCGGGAGTTCCTCTGGAGCATTCCGTGCTTGCCTTGCAGTTTCTCCTCCTATAGCGAGGAGTTAATACAAGTGTATGAAGCAAAGAGCCCTTAGCACATTGCAGTCGCAGAGAGTGGAATTGTCTGAATTCTGTATTTCTTATGTTTTGTGCAGAAATTACAGAACAACCCATGATATTAACTGACTTTTATGCAAACTATTCTGATAGCATTCTGGTCTCTTTGCTGCTTGTCAGTGTTGTACAATGGAATCAGGTTGCATGAAAAACTAGGCCTGAAGTATTTTCAGTCTGATTGCTGTACATTGTGATTCTGTACAATTTAATACAGAATATTAACTTAAATTAGTGCACAAAGGAATCTGTTTCACGGTTCTGCCCTTTCATGTGTAAGATTATCAGCCCTGCAGATACAATACTAAATTGCATCTGTGGAAGAGATTTTTACAAACCTGTTCACACTTCTAAGAAGAGATACCATTATGTCTTATCTATCATTACATGTCATTTTGCTGACACTTCTTAACCAAAGTGACTTAATGTTTATTAGACTAAGCAGGAGACAGTCCACCCTGAAGCAATGTGAGGTGAAGGGCCAATGTGCGGTTAAGGGCCTTGCTCAAGCCCAACAGCTGTGTGGATCTTATTGTGGCGACGCTGGGGATTGAACCACCAACCTTCCGGGTCCCAGTCATGTGTCCGCTACGCTACGGGCTGCCCCTATGCCAGACATGCACAGAAAATACGATGCTATCAGAATGGTAAATGAAAAGCCAGCACATTTACACACACTGCTTATCTTTCATTGTGGATCTATTTGACAGCTGTACTTTCTACTAGAACCATCACATGATTCTGGCAGTTTGGCCTGTCTGTCAGTACTCTTAATTAGACGCCTACTTTGCACGCCAACTCTGGTTCAGTCAAGGAACGGCACTGATTTTTAAACGTATAAACTGAGTTTAATATCCAATTGCCTTGGTGGGTGTTTGGGACACAGTTTTGTGTGATTTAATTATGCTGTCACACAGCATCTAGATAAGATGACAAGTTTTCATCAAGATGCAGTTTTTATTCTACTTTATCTGAATTTGCTTTACAGGTGCCAAATTCTATTTCCTGGTTTAACATACTGACTGGAGTGAAAGTACGCCACCACCTGTTTTGAACATTGTCGATCAATAAACAGCATGTCCAGAATGACTGTCTGTGCGTCTGTTATCAAAGGGCTGTTCTTGGATGCCTTTGGTCAAGTGGAGGAGCTCACTGTCAGTCCTGCCTTTTTATTGCTCACAGATGGCTGTGATTGGAATAGTACCTTCTTTCAGACTGAGTCACCAATCTTCAGACCCATGCTAGTGTTTCCCCAACAGCTCTCTCCCCCGTTGTTGAAAGCACTGGGCTGTGGGCCTAATCCATGTGTTTAAAAGCTGCTTAATGGTAGAAATGAGCAACCGATTATTGAGCTGTCTGTTACTGAAGACATGGTTGAATGTGTGTGTGTGTATTTATTAAAATGGTGTATGCACCCAGAAGGACTCGTTTACAAGCTGCAGAAGATTGCAGTTTCTTAAAAATTGTATTGCATTGTATTTGGACAGAAGCAGTTACTCTGTCCCACTTATGTGAGGTCAAATGAGGGAGCAAGTGGCTGATAAAATGCTTTTCAAGGTAGTTATTCATCATACGTGGCTATCTCTTTATTGTGGGTGTGATGCAGGCTAGCACCTATATGATCGCGTTATAAATACAGAATTATGACACCTTGCTTTTACCTGCTTTGAAACAGGCTCTCCACAACAAACATGTACCTTGAGCACCATAAAGTTCCTCATCTGCCTGGTTGTGGCTTTGCCTTTGGTATTTTCCGTCACTGCATCCACTTGGCAGTCAGTCATTCAGGCCTGACCCAGGCCACACCCTTCTTATAGGTTGTTATCGTCATTTTGTCCTTTTTCACCTGGTACCTGCAGACTGTTTTTGTATGTATCCGCAACAAGTCAGCATGAACACTCCTCAGAGAATGTCCAGGGCAGACTGCAGCATATCAAGTGAGCTCTGGCAAAGCTCTGACGGACTGAGTGTCCGGTTTTCAGTGCAGACTTCAGAAGTCTAATCGTTTTAGAAGATATTCCAGAGGGTGTCGCTCACTGTTTTGCAGTTGTTGCAAGATGAAGGGCTTGTGTTTGTTTGTTCCTCGCAAACTTCTTGTCTTCTTCATCAAGACAGATGTGATAGCTAGGTCTGTTGGTAACTTTATATCTATCAGAGAATATTCCAGTAGCCATATGTAAATAGCAATTTTCATTGCAAAATATTCTTACCGTTGCTGTATTGCAATGTTGAGAAGCCAACAGTTGCGAAACAGAGATTTTATCATTTACGTTTTTTGTTTTGGGTGTGTAACATTCCAAAAAATATTTTCATATGATGTTAATGGAGTATATTTTACTATTGCCTTCTGCTGTTGTAGGTATAATGTATTTGAAGTGATTATTGTTGACCATTTTCTTATGCCCTAGATGTGATTATGGCTGATTTAAATGTAAAAATCTGATACAAGCGATGAGGTTTATTCCACTGTTAGTCATTTGACTCTTCTGTTGCAGCTCATGTCTTGGCCTTGATTAATATCAGATGGGTCAAAATGAATCTACGCTTGTGATATCATGGTTTTGCTCTGCTGTTTTATTACAGCATGAGGGACAAACTAGGACCCAAATATGCTTTCAGTCTGTTATTCAGAAAACAAAATGTGAGTCTCCACTGTTTGTGTAGTAATGTCGCCAGGGGTGCAGTCTGATGTTTCCATTTATTATGCGAAACTCAAAAGTGCAACAAGTGGGAGCTTCCTGTAACATTGTCGTTTCACTGTACTGAAGTAATCCTAGAAGAAAGTAGTCTTTTCTTCTGCTTAAGTGGCTATTAATGTAGAAGCATGAACAATTTCCCTCCATTGAAGCTGGCAGCGCCACTCCCTCCTGTACCTCATTCCTCTCCATTGGCGTCGGCCTGTTAGCTGTGTTAGCCTAGCGCTCCCAGCCCGGCTCTGTCCTGCCAGTTGTCCCAGTGCACAGGAGGAGGAGTATGGATGGCTAATGCGCCAGTGCCAACCAAAACGATATGGCTGAGGTCTGGACTGTGCCTGAGGACAGCGTTTCCCGCCCGGTGTGCCACGGCACCCTGCTGTGCTGTTGGGTGAGGTGTGATGTGTGCTGTGTGTTAACAAGAATGTGAAAGCTCAAATCATTTTGAAAAACGTTGATGAAAGAATCCCTTCCACAGAAGCCAAAATATGTCATTCAAATGCGTATAGCTTGGTTTAAACCCCCAAATATTTTTTTTTTAGGTTAACTGTTGACCCATCACATCAACACAACACCAGTTTTTTCTCTCTTTTGAGAGTGGGGTGCCATGAGATTCTGTAAATTTGTAAAATGTATTGCGAAGGGAAAAGGTTGGGAAATGCTGCCCTTAGCAAGGCCTGGAATCCACAGCCCCGAGGTCCGTTCACTGCCTCATACGTCTATGTTGTGTCATCGGGACTTTTTTGGATATGACAACACAGCTTTATGATTCTGCAAACTTTATTTTTCCTAGGGGGGAAAAATGTTTGCAAATTGCCCTGCACTTGTGGAATCTGCAGTTTTTGTCTTTAAAGCATAAATTATTGAAAAGAAGGTTGTAACTTCCTGCATAATGATCAACATACTTGCCAAATAAAGTGACAATTGGATGTGATTCTTTGTCATTGGTGACTGTTGTGTATTTGGCTTTAATGCACAAAACAGTACGGTACATTATGGGTCTTCTCACTGAGAGGTACTCTGGTCAAATTAAATCCCGTTTGAATAAACATCCTCTCCCCTGGTTAAAACAAACTGCTTTCAGATAAACGTCCTCACCTCTGCTAAAGAGTGTTGTTTTTACCCCTTTCATTCTGCTTATCATACTCTGTCGTCAGAACGGCTACTTCCAGCACCGTAGGATAAGGCTGCCTTTGCCTTCCATTGTTTGCACACAAGTGTGCGAGTGTATGTCTGTGTGTGGGTTTAGTTCTGCATGTACGTGTAAAAGTGAGTGTATTTCTGTGTGTGAGTTTAGTTCTGCATGTACGTGTAAAAGTGAGTGTATTTCTGTGTGTGAGTTTAGTTCTGCACGTAAGTGTAAAAGTGTGTGAGTGTATTTCTGTGTGTGGGTATGCTTGCATTTGTAAAATATGTAGTCGGAGATTTTGCCAAAAAGTGATCATTCTAGTTACCCAAATGAACTGCACAGTTTCGTCAGTGTATGCTTTTCATAGCGATGTGGGAAAAAAGCTGCTTTAACTGCAGGGCCAGGCTGAAGCCGTCTCCCATGCAGCTCAGAAGAAGTGTGGGGCTCAAAGTAGCTTTGTTCTGCTTGAACGCCGACATGTTCAGTGCATGTCAAATTTCTGAAAACTTTCTTCTGTGTCTTACCTCATCATAGCTTTCCAAAATCAGCTCAAACCTGGAAGAAATGGCAGTGGTGGTTGTGTAACATTATCTAAATTTAACGTGAGCTGTAAATGAAGGTAATTGCAGCTTTGCCAGTGTGCAGGCACAGGCAGGTACAGGTCATCCCTACGCTTTCGGAACAAAAGCTCACCAGTCGACTTTGATGCATTTTGGGAGCTTTGATTTAGATGTGGTCGTGAAGAAACCTCCTTCATCCAAAGCGCCATTAACTAAAATATCTTGTGCCCATTAAGTCAAAAGCTTCCAAGTGTATCCAGGTTGACTTGTGAGCTTTTTTTCTGAAACCCTCTATCCAAACCGCCGTTGTGTGAGATCCCTCACAGCCTTCATAGCTGTGCCAATGCCCGCTGCTGTGTCTTCGGTCTTAACGCTATTGAAGCAATGTTTTATTGGCATGATAATGTATAACACACGCACTCTCTCCTGCTTTCTTTCCACAGAGATGCTACGAACACAAGCAGTACAGAAATGGCCTGAAATTCTGCAAACAGATCCTCTCCAACCCCAAGTTTGCTGAGCATGGAGGTAATGTGCATTTCAGGAGACGAGCGGCCACAGGGAGGTGATGGTGATGGTAAATGCTGGGGGAAGCCACGGCGCAGGGCCGGTCTGAACGCTGTTAGATTGCAGTCACTCACAGTATGTTTATTCCTCCAAACAAATCGCATAGCAAACAGATTGGTAAGTTGAGGTCTGAGGTCCTGAGGTCTAGCAACAGTGGGTTAGGGTTCTTAGGGAAGAACCAGGAGTGTTCCGATGTCACTGTGAACTGTCAGAAGTCCACACGGTGTTCCCACTCAACAGTGCTGCCATTACCTGCTGCATTCAGCGGTCTCTTAAAACCAGGGAGGGCCAAGGCTTCTTCATGTAATAATAGACACACTGTCATGTTAATGACTTGAGAGGATGTGAGAGATGCAGTTGCATAAAATGCAACATTAAACGGCTCTGCTAGGAACTAGCTGCCATTTTTGGAGAGGAAATATAAATTGTGTGAATAAAATGTTCCTTTCCTTTGTAGAGTTTGTGGGGTCTTAAGGAATAAAAGCATTTTAATGTTTAATGTTTTGTATGCAAAGAGTCCGGCACTGACTCATCCCCCTTCTGCTTGTAGCCTAGTCAGATATTCCTGCTTTGTTATGTTCGTTTACAACAGACTTTCTGGCATAAATGTAGATTTGTTTTTGTTTTGTTTGTTTGTTTTGTATCCTTGCTGTCGTTTTCAGGCAGACTGGGTGCATCACTCGTTCGTTAGCCTGTTATTAACCCGGTTAAGTAGACCGCACTTGTCAATTAACAGATTCCTTGTCTATGACACGGTTTCTAGTATGGAGATGGCCGGCCTTGTCCCAATTGAAATATGATGTCTTGATGTCCCATTAATTTGTGTTCTTCACTTGCTGTATTGCCATATATTATGTATACGCCCAAATATTATTGAAGTCGCCTTGATGGATGCGCTTCTGCGGGGGGGGACATTCCAGAAACGCCTGCCCTCGAAAGGGTTAAGTGCATCTCTGTGTGCTAATGAGTAGCTCTTTGCCGCGTGTGGTGTAGCGGTTACTGTGCCATTATGCACCATTACCGGTGCTCTCCGTCACAGAGCTCGCCGCTTCACTGAAAGCACTGAGCATTCCGCACTGAGTGCTCGGCCGTAATCTGGGAAACACCCGTGTCTGTTAAAAGCCAGTGCCCTTTTATCTTAAACGCGTGTTCTCGCAAAAGATGCTTTGATCCGGGTGGCGGGGCGGAGTGCATTTCTAGCGCCTTCACAAATGAGGTGCCCTCACGCTGCGACCCTCTCCCCTCTCTCCTTCCAGAGACGCTGGCCATGAAGGGGCTGACCCTCAACTGCCTTGGCAAGAAGGAGGAGGCCTACGACCTGGTCCGACGAGGCCTGCGCAACGACCTCAAGAGTCACGTCTGTATCCTTCCCCCCCGCAGGCAGCACCGGGGGCAGTGTCACCCACAGATCAGCCCCCGCGCCTAATCTAATGCCAGGCCCCACACCGGGGGCAGTGTCACCCACAGATCAGCCCCCGCTCTTAATCTAATGCCAGGCCCCACCGAGGGGGCAGTGTCACCCACAGGCCAGGCCCCACGCCTAATGCCAGGCCCCAGCAGGTCCCTGAGAATCTTACTGACCAATATATGATTGTGTGAAATTTTGTTCTATATGTTGGTGAAAGTAGTTCCTGTTAAAATGCCACAGAAATTCTGCCATCTAAAGGGTTAAAGTATTGAATGTTCTTATTTGACCCTGGTCTGGTGTTTACCCAGAGAGCTAACGTGCTAAATCACAGTTGAAAGTTCATACAAGGGTATCGTTTGTATGAACAGTGAAATGAATATCCTTGCCCGAGGATATTAGCAACTCCAACATGCTTGGATGCTCATGTACTGCAGATTAGGGTATCGCTGGGTGCTCTGTGTGAATGGCACCACATTTTGAATTATTTGATCTGCAAAGAACATTTGGTTTCAGGGACATCAGGAGAAAAAGGCAGGTCTTTCATTAAGATGAACAGTGTTGTATAGTTTCCATAGGATTCTGAACGTGATGTTTGCTTTGAATACATTTTTTATGTATAGTTGTGCTGCTTATGTAGCCATGTTGTATTGACTGTAGCGTAGCTAAAAAGGGTCAAATCGATTGTTTTCTTCAGAGGAGTGTCCTTCAGGTTCCTTTAAAGGCATCTTCCATTTTAGCGGTGAGGCTAGGTTTCGGGTTCTGGGATAGACACGTTCTCCTTAACCACAAACCCCCTTAGGCTGGCACGTCTACGGCCTTCTGCAGAGGTCGGACAAGAAGTACGACGAAGCCATCAAATGCTACAGAAATGCACTGAAGTGGGACAAAGACAATCTCCAGATCCTGAGGGACCTCTCCCTCCTGCAGATCCAGATGCGGGACTTGGAGGGGTACAGGGTGAGTGTCCCGCTCAAGGCTGCCAGGCCCTTCCTCCCACCTGTGCTCAGTCCTGTTTTGGAGAGCACTGCAGATGTATTTTAAAGGCCCGGACACACCAAACCGACGATCGGCCGTCGGACATCGGTGGCGCCCTGTCGGCCGAGTCTTTCCGGTGTGTCTCGCACGCCGACACTCCGTCGTGGTGTTTTGGAGGGCTCCGACGGAGCCCCCGGAGCCGTTGATGAGAGAGAGCTCTCTGATTGGCTGTCCAGCTGGCGAATCAGTGCACGAGAAGTGAAATGGAAGCGACGAAAGCAAGCCATTCCAAAGTTACTATCACTACCAGACATAATTTTCGATTAGTATTACTAAATAGCGAGAGAACAAGGAAATTGCTGCAAACTGTTTGTTGTGAGCGAGACAATGCCTGCTTCTAGGTCCAACGCAATGCAAACGCATTCCCCGGTCTTCCGGTTTCCATTTTTTGAAAGACAAATACAGACTACCGCCACCTGCTGGTGTGGAGAGTTATTACCTCTCACGCAGGCGCAGAACGTACGTGCAACTCGGCCGTCGGCGGATTGTCGTTGCGGTGTGTTCGGCACAGCCAACATTAACGACGCGTATCGACGCGAGGCGATCTTTGTCGGCGCTCCGCGGCCGACCGTCGGTTTGGTGTGTCCGGGCCTTTAGGCAAACCCCCTCATAGTGACATCACACAGAAAAGGCCACCTCTAGTGATGTCATTATAGAGAGCTGACCCCTTATTGTGACATGAGTAGAATGGGCCCCTTATAGTGACATCATGAATAGAATTGGCCTCTTAGTGCCTTTATAAAGAGAACAGGCCCATATAGTGACATCATAAAGAAGAGACCCTGTTTAGTGACCTCATAAATGGAACTGGCCCCGCGTAGAGACATCATAAACTGAACAGGCCCCATTTAGTGACATAAACTGCGCAGGCCGGGTGGGAATCCTGGTTCCATGTCTTGTCATAGAAGAAGGATCAGTGGTGGGAATTTGCATGGCATTGTTTGCACCGGCCATAATCAGCCCTGCTGTGTGTTCACTGGCATTCTCGCTGGACGACCTTAGTATTTGGAGGACTGGGGTCCACTGCTCAGTTCAGAATCTGCCCTTTGTTTTGAAATGGGCTATGAAATATTTCAGTGCTTTTATCAGGAGCTGTAGTGTGTTCAAACAGTCCAAAATATCCTCTTTTTTTTTTTTGCGGTGGGATCTGTTACGAGTGATCTCATCTGTCACAAATTATACGTTCACGGAGTGAAGAAATGAAATCCGCGGGGCATGTTCTCCTCATTGGACGCCATCAGCGCTTTCGTACGTATGAGGGAGATTGGAAACAGATGTCTCGGGGCCTCTGCGCTGCGTCTGCCAGTTGGAGCGGAGGATTCTGGGGGATGAGGAGGCGTGTGTGATGCGGGCGGTGCCAGGCCGCTTGTGGGGGACGTCGCCGAGAGTCCATCGGCGGTATGCCGAGTGCGTTTGAGCGTTTCTGTCTGGAGAAACGCTGGGCCTGCCACTATGAGTCAGCACTCTGCTGCTCTGATAGTTACTCTCTCCCCACCCCTTTCTACTTTCTCCTCTGTCGCTCCATCCCTCCCTCTTTTACCTCCTCTCTCCCTCCTCTCTCTTTCACCAAGTCTCTCTCCCTCTCCGTTCTTCCTCTCTTCTCTCCCTCTCTCTCCACACTCCCCCTCTTCCCTCTCCCTCCCTCTCTCCCCCCTCCTCTCTCTCTCTCTCTCTCTCTCTCCCTCCCTCCCCCCATCTCTCCATTCTCCCCCTCTTCTCTCTCCCTCCTCTCCGTACACACGCATCCCCCTCCCTGTGCACTCTGTTCCTGTGGTAGTGCCAGAGCTGGACCCCGGCCAGGCCCGTTTAGAGGACTCAGCAGAAGCACTCTGAGGATCTCCATCCCTCTTTAAAATATGGAGCCATTCGATCCTCTCTCTGGAGTTCCAGGGCCCTGCAGCCTTAGATTTTGTTGCTTTGGTTTTTTTTGTGTTTTGTTTTTTTGTGTTTTTACTCGATCAAGGGGCTTCATTTGTCCTAAGACACAATGCAAGACTGTTTCTCCCACTTATTCATTAGCACAGACCAGGGGTGCACAACTCTGTCAGCTGCTTTCTGTTCCAACCAATTACCTTAATTTCTTTTTCTGACAGCTCTAGAAATTATATTGGTTCACTCCTTCACTTGAGCACAGTACAATCTTTAGGATGTGCTAGCAGTCCTCCATTTACAAATGTCTGATCAAGACATTATTTAGCTAATTAAATAATTACGAGCCGAAGTTGGCGGAAAACCCTGAAGCGGATCGTCCCTTGCTGTGCCCCCCTGGCATAGACTGTGCTGATTAGTTTTATATGATATTTTCACACCTTGCCCCCATGGGTGCCTCACGCAGGGCACATTTCAACTGTCTGTTCAGTGTATTTACAGAAGCGGTTGCGATTTCATGCACTTTGGGCTGCAGGCAGTGACCCATCCAATGTAAAACCTTACAACCTTCTGGTTAACAAGTCTTGAACCCTAACAGCAAATGATTTTCTGTTTGGTTTTCAGGAGACGAGGTACCAGCTTCTCCAGCTGAGACCAGCACAGAGGGCCTCCTGGATTGGCTATGCAATAGCATATCACCTTCTGGAAGACTACGAAATGGCAGCAAAAATCATAGAAGAGTTTAGGAAAACGCAACAGGTGAGCTTCCTGCGAGTTGAAGGGACGTTTTCACACAGTATGTGAAACCCAAGCCACATAGTGGAAGGTCTGCATTTTCTCACCTTGAAAGGTCTTCAGAGCACACACACCCACGGTCTCATGCAATCTTTCTCAAACACACACACACGCGCACACACACACACACACACACACACGCACGCGCACACACATGCGCGCACACACACACACGCTCTCATGCAATCTTTCTCACATGCACACGCACACGCGCACACACACACACACACGCTCTCATGCAATCTTTCTCACACGCACACACACACACACACACACGCTCTCATGCAATCTTTCTCAAACACATGCGCACACACGCACACACACACACGCTCGCTCTCTTTCAATCTTTCTCAAACACACGCACACACACACATATACACGCATACACACACACACACACACGCGCGCACACACACACATGCGCGCACACACGCTCTCATGCAATCTTTCTCACACGCACACACACACACACACACACACACACACACACACTCTCATGCAATCTTTCTCAAACACATGCGCGCACACGCACACACACACACACACGCTCGCTCTCTTTCAATCTTTCTCAAACACACGCACACACACACATATACACACATACACACACACACACACACACACACACACACACACACACATACAAGCGCACTCACTCTCACACCCACAGACATGCCATTGTGGGAGTGTGATGTGGACGGAGAGGCAGCAGTGAGCTGTCCAGCAGGACCCAGCGAACTCAAAAACGCCATGAGTCACAAACTCACTGCACGTCCTCATTTAATTATCACCCATTTGTTTTCACTTTGCAAACACCCCTACCCCTCAATTTATTTATAGCTCCTTTCCGCTTTCTATTCTAGAGGTCATTTCTCTTTGGAGAGCAGGGCCCTGTGTGATGCAGAGGCTGTGTAGTTTCAGTGACGTCACGGCCCTTTCTCTGGCAGCAGAACGCAGCCACAGGTTGAATAGGTACTGTAGTACACGGGGCCCCACAATGCCGTCCCGCTGCTGTTTCTTCTCCGATAAGCGCCCCGGTTTCCAGGAATTGTAATGGTGCCTTATTTTCCTCAAGGATTCCGCAGCTGGATCCGGGACAGGTTGGCACCTGGGCCTGTTGTTCTTCCTGCAGTGCCGACACGGTTTGACTTCATGCCCCTCGAGATGGTGGAGCTGCCGGCAGAGCCTGCTGCTGGCATTAAGGGCCTATGCCATCGATTAGCGTGGCCGCCACACATGCCCCACACAGTTCAGCTCTTAAATGTTTTTTTATGTTTTTAAATTTGCAGTATTCAGGGGGTGTGAAAAGCTTTTGCGATGCTCTTGCAGTGCCGGTTTCCTCCCCCGCCGGTTGCCCCCTGGTCTGTATTCGGTTGCTGCTTGTTTAGGGCCCACAGAAGTCCCAGAGCCAGCTCTGGTTCCAGGGATAAGATCTCAGCAGAAGCAGTGCGCTCCTGTCTGCCGTTCCCCGGACTGAGTAACTGTGCCCAGGTGCTAAACACTCTGAACAGGGTTTCCCACAAAGCCCACAGAGGCTCTCTGGTTGCTGTGACATTGGATAGCATTGTGAAAAAGAAGAATTCCTCTAAAGCACTCAATGTTTTTGCCCAGTTGTTGGAAGGACTTTGGTAGACATTGTCCTTTTGTCTTGATAGTTTTCCCTTGTTGTTTGATTGCCAAACTTGATTGGGTCTTTATTCACCTCGCAGTAGGATGCCCCAGCCCTGAATTTACAGCCGCGAACTTGGACCGCGGCTCCAACGCGGACCTGTGATTTACACGCTTGTCTTGTTTCTTTGCTTCATTTCGAATTAAAAAAAACGAATTGCCTCCCTGTTTCGGATGCTGTTTTTCTCAAAGCACACAATGTGCTGTTAATCTCCTGCTCACCAGAACAGAACAGGGTGGTCTTCCTCTTTATCAGCTCCCACTCAACCAGTATGCTTTAAATCCCACACCTGGATTTACTCTGTCAATGGTTGTTATTCTCACTATGAGTCAGACTTCACATTTAGAGCTTTTACTTGTGTAATGAATTGTATGATACGATTCAATTTCATGTGCAGTCGCGCACGCACAGACGTTGATCAACATGAGTCAACCCATGTTGAAGCTAAGATTAAACGTCTTTCAACTAGTTTCACACATGCTGCTCATTACAAGTACTGTGTTTTTTAGTGTTTTGTTTGCATTTCTTTTGCAGACACGGGACTTTTTTCCCCCTTCCTGTACTGTTGATGTCATATGTAAATGTTAACTGCTTTAGAAAGGATAATATTGGCATGAAGGAATGGTGACCAGGTGCAGAGACCGCAAACCTGCAGGGGGTCCTGAGTGCCTCAAAACTAGGGGTGTAATGAAACATTTGACATGTTGCGATACAACTGCATCAGTGTGACGTATGGATCAATGCATATAGCAATTAATTGTTTATTTACATGCCCAACTTCATTTAGGCATAGGCACTGGTGTTAATAAACTCACTTGCTCATTTCAATTATCTCTTGTGTGTTGGTGCGTTGGGGTATTCTGTCCAATCGAATGATCACATTCACTTTGCAGCCAATCGTATCGTATTCCCTGTGGGGAGTGAGTGAGTTTAACTCACCTGACTGCTCTACTCACTCGTTAGGCTGGGTTTAACTCACCTGTGGGGTTTTAACTCACCTGTGCGACTGTATTTAACTCACCTGTGGGGTTTTAACTCACCTGTGCGACTGTATTTAACTCACCTGTGGGGTTTTAACTCACCTGTGCGACTGTATTTAACTCACCTGTGGGGTTTTAACTCACCTGTGTGACTATTTAACTCACCTGTGGGGTTTTAACTCACCTGTGGGGTTTTAACTCACCTGTGCGACTGTATTTAACTCACCTGTGCGACTGTGCCTTTCAGACTTCTCCAGACAAAGTGGACTACGAGTACAGCGAGCTGCTGCTCTATCAAAACCAGGTTCTTCGAGAAGCTGG
Source organism: Conger conger (assembly GCF_963514075.1). NCBI lineage: Eukaryota > Metazoa > Chordata > Actinopteri > Anguilliformes > Congridae > Conger > Conger conger. Next base: position 46,636,268 of record NC_083765.1, on the reverse strand, counting down.
TCTTTATAAAGAAGCTCTTGAGCACCTCATCACTTACGAGAAGCAGATCTGTGACAAGCTGGCGGTGGAGGAGACCAGAGGTACCGTACCTGTCCACCTTACGCCCTGTGAAACGCACCCCTGCTGAAGAAGGCGGCCGCGTGAGCTTACCTTCTCGTTCCTGTCTTCCTGTGCCCAGGACTGGCAGTCACAGCGCGTTTAGCTTTTAGGGCCAGTCTCACACTGAGCTTGAGATTAGCTTTGTATGGAGAATCTCCTTTCTAAATTGAAATTTGCCTCGGGCTAGGCTAAGTCCGTGTCTGCGCAACTTGCCCTTTGCAAGTAATCTGATGTTCACCTTAAATATAAGAAGTGTACACGTATCTGAAACTTATGAAGCAGCCTTGATAGGTTGGTTTTTATATTTATATTTGATGCATTAAACTGAGCCTAGACTCTGGGTTTAATCTGGAAGATTGCTGCTCATATATTTCATTACATTACATTAATGGCATTTGGCAGATGCTCTTAGAGCTCTAGAGCGACGTACACTTGACTAGACTAAGCAGGAGACAATCCCCTGGAGCAATGCAGGGTTAAGGGCCTTGCTCAAGGGCCCAATGGCTGTGTGGATCTTATTGTGGCTACACTGGGGATCGAACCACCGACCCTGTGGGTCCCAGTCATTTACCTTAACCACTACGCTACAGGCCGCACTGTCTCCCTGTTGCTCATCTCCCTGTACGTGGTTCTGATGTGTGGTGCAGTGATGTTTCATGCAGTGAGGCTGTGTGTTTGACGGTCTCCCTGTACATGGTTCTGATTTGATTTTGATTTGTGTGTGTGTGTGTGTGTGTGTGTGTGTGTGTGTGTGTGTGTGTGTGTGTGTGTGTGTGTGGTGCAGTGGTGGTGTGTTTAGTCTCCCTGTTTGTGGTTCTGATGTGTGTGGTGCAGTGGTGACCGGGGCGGTGTTCGTGCTTTCCCTGTACGTGGTTCTGATGTGTGTGGTGCCGTGACGTTTGATGCAGTGGGGCAGTGTGTTTGATGGTCCTCTCTCCCACAGGAGAGCTGCTGCTGAATCTGGAGCGCTTGGAGGAGGCCAATGAGGTGTACCACCGCCTGCAAGAGCGGAACCCGGAGAACTGGTCCTACTACCACGGCCTGGAGAAAGCCCTGAAGCCCGGTGAGCTCTTTATAAAGCCCCTCACCCTCTTGCCCAATCGCGTGCGTGCAGACAGCGCTCACTGGTGCAGCCTCAGATGAGCGTATCCCAGCCTATCCTATCGCAGTTTGCCAGTCGGGGTTGCGCAGTTATGAGTTTGAGGAAGACTCTTCACACGCAGCCGGGTAGCGATGCTAGAGCCAGATTGGAGAGTACAGCTCGTCCAGGCTCTGACACCGCCTCCCAGCAGGCCCCAGATAACTCGAAACGTTCTCACAATGTGGCTGCAATGCACTGTAATGGTAATGTTGTAACAGCCCAGTAACATTGTGAGAGTTTTGTGTTTGCTGGGATCCCGTCTGCTACCTGAGCCATGACACTGGTCTACAGACACACACTTCAGGCATGTATAATCCAGCTTCATCATGCGAAATGAATCCGAATTCTGCCCCTGAGTTTATAACCAGAACCTATGGGGAACTCAGCCTGCTCAGAGGAGAAAGGGCCACAGTTGTTTGGAAAGAGAACCTGGGAGTCCCTTTGTCTGTAAGCATAGCTTCAGCAGAGCTCGTGTCATTTTAAGAGTAGAGGCGCACTGTAGAGTGTCATAAGAGCCCTGCGCCAGACTGCCTTCCAGGAACCATTCCTCGAGCATCCCTATAAATCTCCGCCGCAGTCTTAATGAGGAGCGGCTGCCTAGACCAGTGCTCCTCTATGCTGCCTGGACCACTGCTCCTCTACTCTGCCTGGACCACTGCTCCTCTACTCTGCCTGGACCACTGCTCCTCTACTCTGCCTGGACCACTGCTCCTCTACTCTGCCTGGACCACTGCTCCTCTACTCTGCCTGGACCAGTGCTCCTCTACGCTGCCTGGACCACTGCTCCTCTACTCTGCCTGGACCACTGCTCCTCTACGCTGCCTGGACCACTGCTCCTCTACTCTGCCTGGACCACTGCTCCTCTGCGCTGCCTGGACCACTGCTCCTCTACTCTGCCTGGACCACTGCTCCTGTACTCTGCCTGGACCACTGCTCCTCTACTCTGCCTGGACCACTGCTCCTCTATTCTGCTGCCTGGGACACTCCCCCTCCTCCTCCTCCTCTTAGCTGCCTGGGACACTCCTGCGGCTGGAATGCTAACGTATCACTATCAACAGAAAAACGTGCCACTTGTTATTAACGGCAGACTGCTGCTGCTGCTGTTTACTGAAGAGCCCGAACAGAACCGGAGATGTCCATTAATCTCCCACGCTGTGTGTTTTTCTGTGGAAGCACGGGGAGACACTGCGGTAGGTCGGGGTTTACAGCCTTGGCCTGCACGGCTGTTTTGGCTCACGGTCCTGAGCGCTGTTCGTTAGCGTGGCGAGGTCGTTCCAAGGTCGCTGTGTGCGACTGTATTACATTTCCTTCGGAACTCGAGGCAGGCCTTCCAAATGTGGTTTTTGTCCTATAAAGTATTTGCTGGGATTTTGGGCCGCAAAGATTGATATGTACATAAACCCAACGTCCTGGTAATGCAGGAAAAAAGAAAGATAAAATACCAGGATTTTTTCCGCCCATATTCTTTTCTGCTTCACTCAGTCATATTTGGAGCTAATCCTTAAGCTTTGGGTCTTGCTGTAGTGATCCGTCTCACTCCACACACCAGGCCTTAGCAGAACCAGGCCTTCGGGTTCCCATGGGTCCATTAGCCTGCTTCCTGATTGGGCACTCGTCCTTAGTTACTGCCACCTGTGCCGGCGGCCCTACCCCTTCACACCCCGCCTGGCCACGCCCCCACCCCTCTGTCAGTGTCAGTCAGGCGTTACCCTCTCCCCCAGGGGCACCCACTTTTATGTAGAGCCAGAGAGCTGGAAACATTTGACCAGTAAGACCTGATCCTCCCCTTCACAGCACAGTGGCACAGTGGCACTTCTCCTGCAGAGCCGAGGAAGGCTAAATGAGCTCCAGATGCAGGACGTCAGGGATGCTTATAAACATTGCAGAAATGATTCTAAAAAGAGCTCTTGTTTTATTGTGCTAAAAACAGAGATCCCATCTGAGCCATTTTTTTCCCCCTCCAAGTGCTGGTTGTTTTTTCTATTGCTGCCCCCCCCCCCCCCCCACACACACACACACACACACACACACACACACCAGTGCCCCCTGGTGAACAGTCAGCGCCCACACGTCCACCTTGCACATGAAACATATTCCTCTGCGTCATGCCTGTGCAAGTCTGGCTTATGACGACCTGCAGAGTAATAAGTGAATGCTGATATCAATCTTGTTGGAGGAGTGTGTAGGCCTGTTTGCGCTCTTCCACTCATAGTGAAGGTTTTCAACCAGGCCACCACCCAGGCTCAACAGCATCCAGGGAACATCCCCATCATGTTGTTATTTTATTTGTTTTTATTTATTACTTCTTATGAAGGTGTTATTTTGAAGTATTTACATGAAGTTGCCTTACATATAAAGCCTGACCTGTGCTCTGGCCTGGTGGTGTTCTTCCGTTAGTCAATATCAGCAGCCTCTGACTGAACTGGTGCCTCGTCTTCCAGGTAGCGTAGAAGAAAGGCAGAAGATCTACGAGGAGGCCTGGGTGCAGTATCCCAAGGGCCTGGTGCCACGCCGGCTCCCGCTAAACTTCCTGTCCGGTGAGTCCTCTTTCCTCTCCCCTTTGTGCTCGATTCCTCCGTGCCTCTGTAATTTCATTACAGGATTCACAGCCTAATACCTTATCCCCGGAAAAGCCACAACCATTTTGATGTAATAACTGAATTATTTAGTGAGCTTCGATATTCTTTCAGCGGTAATGGGAGGTGAGCGTAATGTACAGCAGGGCTTTTGTATGTTGTGGCTTCACTAGGCGGGACTGTGTGCCGTTTCCCAAAATATATTTGTGCAACTGGGCGGAAATGACTGTGTTTAACCCCCTACTCCGTAATAACCACAGTTTCACCCCAGTGTAAGGAGAGCAGGAAATTTGATTTATGCAGCTGGCCTTTCCGGTTGTATCGCAAAGCACTCATCAAACCGCGTTGTAAATGTAATATTATTACTTCTGCTGTTTAACTGGAATATATTCACAAACTCTGGAAAAAATGAGGTTGTATAACTACTTACTACAGGCAACAGGCCTCCACAGCATGTCAATGACAGATGTACCTGTAGAAGAGGAATTTACGTGATCCATGCTCCATGTTAATACCGTACCATTCCCATCTCCTGCTCAGGTGAAAAGTTTCGCGAGTGTCTGGATAAATATTTAAGAATGAACTTCAGCAAAGGCTGTCCGCCTGTTTTCACCACCCTCAAGTCCCTGTACCACGACAAGGAGAAGGTGCGTATCTGTCCTGTAGGATTCTAGACATTACGCTGCTTTTTGTTCTTGCTCTTTCACTCTGTTAATTTTAACATCAGAAAGCTGATCGTCCTTACTGGGGTCATGTGATTTGTTTTTGTCGTTTGGATCGTTGGTCTTTGTTTTTCAGTACACAAAAATGTTGTGATGTAATTTTCCTGTGTTTCTTGTTTTCTGCAGGTGTCCATAATTGAAGAGTTAGTAGTTGGTTATGAAACGTCTTTAAATGTCTGCCGAATGTTCAATCAAAACGGTACGTGTATGTCTCAGCCGTCACAAACCTCTTGACTTGCTGTCATACTTTTAGGCTTGATTTCAGGGGTCTACATTTCACCACTCTCAAATGTGTAATTGTTTTGGATTCAAATACATTTCTACATTTTATTGAGCTTGTCTGGTGTATTGGAACCAATTAAATACTCTCAGAAAGTGCAAGCCCTGCCTTGTGGTCATCTTGGTGGCTCAGTTGTACCAGGCAAGCACAGAAAAGTATTTGAATCCAAAACAATTATGTATTTGACCCCGGTCTGATTGTATTGGACTATGGCTACACCCCCGGCGAAGTGTTTGGGTATGTCATTTTCAGGTTTTTTTGGTCCGCTATCTCAGGTAACGAGTGCAGATTACACAGTTGGGTTCGTCAGGTTCAGATGTATGAGAAAGGGACTTTGTGTGGCGTGGTATGGAAGGTAGCGTGACATGGTTGGGTTCATGAGGTTCAGATGTAGGCGAAAGGGTGCAGTTGACACGGTTGGGTTCGTGAGGTTCAGGTGTCGATGAAAGGGAATTTGTGTGGCCTGATATGGAAGGTAACGTGTGCGCTTGCCTTCCAGACGATGGTAAGGAGGAGCCGCCCACCACCCTGCTCTGGGTGCAGTACTTCCTGGCGCAGCACCACGACCAGATCGGTCAGCAGACCCTGGCCCTGGAGTACATCAACGCAGCCATCGAGAGCACACCCACCCTCATCGAGCTCTTCCTCATCAAAGCCAAAATCTACAAGGTACTCCTGGGCTGGAGCCGGGTTAGCCATGCTGCGCTAGCCGTGTGGGACGTTTCTCTTCGTGTCAAACCCAGGACAAGAGTGTGGCAGTGCTGTCAGTCTCTCTTCCAGTGGCATGTGACTGGATCCATACAGAAAAATTGTTTTCCTGAAGGTCCATTTCTAAACCTTAGAGCCTCAGCGCTTACATTTTATCCACGCTGCTCATGCTCGATGTGCTCCTAAAATAGGAGCACTGTAGAGACCTACACTTGTGTCAGTGCTAAATACTTGGTCTTTTCAGAAAAGTTCAAAGTCCAAGTTGCATATAGATCTGCATTTTACATGGCGTACCAGTTGCTTCACAGAACCCGTTTGCCCTGTGAATCTCTTTCTCCCACAGTCTCTGTGTATGAGAGACTGGGCCTTGTCATAATGTAACAGAGTGATGTCATATCTCCGTGACGCAGCACGCGGGAAACATCAAGGAGGCTGCGCGGTGGATGGATGAGGCCCAGGCGCTGGACACGGCCGACCGCTTCATCAACTCCAAATGCGCCAAATACATGCTGAAAGCAGGCATGGTGAAGGAGGCTGAGGACATGTGCTCCAAGTTCACTCGGGTGAGGAGGGGGGCGAGGGGGTTCACCTGGGGGGCTGCAGTGGAACTGGAGCTTTGGAAAAGGACAGGGTGTCCCATGCATGGCGGAGGAATCGATTCCATGTTACTTGAAGAACAACTTTAAATAAAAGCATAAAACAATTTTGGTAGACAAAACCTTACAATTACAACATGAAAAAAACACCAAACTGTAATACAGGTATCGACAAAGTTCTAAAAAATGTTTACGTTAATGTGTCTCTCCAGGAGGGGGCGTCGGCGGTGGAGAACCTGAACGAGATGCAGTGCATGTGGTTCCAGACTGAGTGCGCACTGGCCTACAAGTCCATGAACAAGTACGGGGATGCGCTCAAGAAGTGCCACGAGATCGAGAGGGTAGGTCTTAAAAGCCTCCACTTGGGCTTCGACTTGTGCGTGGGTCTGCAACCCTGGTCCTGGAGGTCTCCTGGGGTCCCCTGACTTGTGTAATCAGCTGGTTTAAGTGATCGCTTGAAAGCTGAGAAACACTATCTCTTTTGACCATGGCTGCAGACAGCTGCCACACCATGACCCACTCCCAAACATTGCCATGCCCCAGCCCTTGCCCCCACCCTCCCTAAATGTCCTGCGTGTCTCCCTCCCTTCCCCCACGGCAGCATTTTGTGGAGATCACGGACGACCAGTTTGACTTCCACACGTACTGCATGCGTAAGATGACCCTGCGGTCATACGTGGACCTGCTGAAGCTGGAGGACGTCCTGCGCATGCACCCCTTCTACTACAAGGCTTCCCGGACGGCCATCGAGATTTATCTCGCCCTGCACGACAACCCGCTGACCAATGAGAACAAGGAGCTGGAGGCCGACACGGGTGAGTGAACAGGCCGGAGGACCAACAGGCTGCTACAGGATGTGCTAGGCCATGCCTGGTAACGCTCGGCTGTTATTGGCCGTTGCTAGGCAGAATGCCCCTCCCCGTTCATGTTTCTGGCAGTATCCTTTCTATTCCTTTCTCATCTCCCTGGCTAAACCAGGGCTGCCCAACCCTGTTCCTGGAGATATACCTTCCTTTAGGTTTTCACTCTGACCCTAAGAACCTCACATCATTGAACAACTAGAGATCACTTTGAGCTGCAAATTGGTATAATCAGGTGTGCCAAAGTTAATTACAATGAAACCTATAGGATGGTTGATCTCCAGGAATAGGGCTGGGTGGCCTGGACATAGAACATTTTGTCTGTCAGTCCCATAGCGTTTTCCCATTTATTTATTTGTGTTTTAAGTTTCACTGATGGTAAGCATTTAGTGCAATCAGTATCCCGTTATTCAGTTAAATTACACAACTGTTATTTTGCTGCCCACTAGAGGAGGATTTGATATTAGTCATTTGGAGTCTGATGTCTGCGATTACATTTGTGTTTTAACCAGTCAGCAGTGTGACTGTTTAATGGGCTGCCCATCTGTGAACTTGAAGTGAGTATGCACTCACTTAAACAGTATTTAGAGAACATATTTTACATCAGAAGAACATATATTAGTTTGCTTATAAATTTGAGAAACATGAGTCTGCGTCTTTAGTAGAGGCTTAATGAATGCTTTGATTACAAGAAAAAAAAGCTCCTTATCTTTACATCTTGATAGTTCAGTAGGTTATTGGGCCCAGGCGGTAGATGGATTCTACAAATGTTTTAAAATGCAATTGCTGGTTAGGATGAAAGTGGGCATTGGTAATACTTTGACTGATACACTTGCACAGATTGCTTTTCAAATCACAATAATTGATTTTCCCTGTGGCCTATAAAATAGGGCAGTTAGACAAAATGTGGGATGGCTTTTCATCTGTAAATGGGTAGATTTTCTAAGATTGGACAGATTGCTGAAGGAAATGATAAAGCCCTTATTTTTTTGGCGCTAGGCACTTTAAAATACTATTTACAGCTTCTGTGATCACACATTTGTGGGTGCTGTGAAATACACAGAGGTTCCAAAACGGGCAACCACAGGCTTCAGAGAGTAATTCAAAGTTTGGCTAGACTAGCACTTGATATTATGATGGCCTAGGCCAAGGATACTGAGATCTTGCCCCCGAGACATGTAATACTGGTGATTTTCATTCCTAACCCTCTTGTCAGGGACTTATTTAAACCTGGGACACCAGGTGAGTTGAATTTTGGTGGCATTAATAGATTAACTATCCAGAAGAAAAGAAAATCAGCAGTACCGTGGGCCTCGAGAGACAGGTTTGATTATTCCTGGCCTCAGCCTTTCTAGCGTTTGAGACTAGTTGCATCTTGTAGAAGGCATAAATGTACTACAGTAGCTGTGTCTAGGGTCCTGTCGAGGTGAAATGCATAATGGGTGCAGTGTTTCTGGGTACAGTTGAGCTGAAATGCGTCATAGGTGCGGTGTTTGGGGGTACAGTTCCGGTGAAATGCATCATGGGTAATGGTTTCCCTGTGCAGCAAACCTCTCGGACAAAGAGCTGAAGAAGCTGCGGAACAAGCAGCGGCGAGCCCAGAAGAAGGCCCAGCTGGAGGAGGAGAAGAAGAACGCGGAGAAGGAGAAGCAGCTGAAGAACCAGAAGAAGAAGAAGGAGGATGACGATGAGGAGATCGGCGGGCCCAAAGAAGAGCTTGTCCCTGAGAAACTCGCCAAGGTGGGCTCAGGGGTGGGGCAAGGGGCTCGTCCCTGAGAATCTTGCCCAGGTGGCCCCAGGGGAGGGGCAGGGTGCTAGTTCAAAGATGAAAGAAACCCACACTCAAACGTTGGTAGAATGTTCTTGCGTTTATACAGTGTCGTCCCTACTGTTTGGGAGAAAGACCCATTATGCCCTGATTTGCCTCTGATTTGCCACAATTAATATGTGGCGCAATTAAAGTGCACATTTTAAGATTTTATTAAAGGTTATTTTGATACATTCTGGTGATGTCCATGGATTTCAGACTTCAAGCAGCAATTGCATGCAAAGAATATCCAACAAATTCTAAACATGACCGCTTTCATTTGCATAATATTGCTGTGTCCCAATGTTATGGTGCCCTGAAATTGGGGGGGGGGGGGACTATGTATACACACTGCTGTAATTTCTACTTTGTGCTATAAAAATGTATAAAAATGTCCTTTATTCAAATCTGACTGCACTTTAGTTCACCTGTTATTCACACTATATTGAAGTTTGCATAACACAATTAGATGTAAAGAACTACATCCAGATCACATTACATGATCAAAATCAATAAATTAAGATGAGGTGTTTCTTGAGGCCCTGTAAACATTTGATCCAAAATGCTTCCCTTAGTAACAAAATTCTGAATTCCCAATTCAAAGCTCGGAAGACCAGATCAATGAGAAGACCGCAGCGTCTTTGGTGCTTAACTTTGCCCTATTGTTCCATGTGCTCAACAGGTAGATAACCCACTGGAAGAAGCGGTCAAGTTCTTGACTCCCTTGAAAAACCTAGTGAAAAATAAGATAGACACTCATCTCCTGGCATTTGAGATCTACTTTAGAAAAGGTAAGCATCCTTGATGTCAGAGTGTTGTAGAATTGTTGGAGCGAGGGGGTGGTAGTTTGTTACTTCAGGATCAGACAAGCAGTGGATTAAGATCATTAATCCTGTGGAACATTTCCCAAAAGGACTGTTCTGTGCACTTTCAACAGTATTACTACACTTAAAACTGTGCTGCAGCAAATCAATTTTAGAGCTTCCTGTAAGAATCATGAAATTTATTTCAAAGTGGTTGCTTTGGCATCACAGGCATAGCTGATTTGTAGCCATTTGGTTCATCTTACCTGGAATGATACACCAGATTTTACTTTCTCATAGATTTCTCATGTGCGGTTTAACGGATTTAACTGCTTTTTTTTTTTCCCTGTAGAGAAGTTCTTGCTGATGCTGCAGGCGGTGAAGAGGGCGGTCTCCATTGACCCAGACCACCCTTGGCTCCACCAGTGTCTAGTTCGTTTCTTCAAAGGAGGTGAGCCCCAACTCTGGGTCTTCTCCCTGATGCAGTCCCCATGACCTCACTTTTGCAGAATATTTCGGTGTATTTACACTTGCAGTAATGGAGATGGACTGGCAGTCACCCTCCCAGCCTTGAGTTCAGTGTTTTGTGTGCACATAGTTATGGCATTGAAATGCTAAGCAGGAATGGTTCCCCTCCAAAACTGTTTCTTTCCTTGTCCTTCTTTTCTAGGGTATAGTTTTTCTTCCTAATCTTGTGAAATCAGAATATGCAGTGTAAATATATAGTTGTTTGGTTTGTGTTGGAGAACATCTTTGTTGGTGAACTGAGTGAAGTGGGTGAGGAATTGCTCCGTAGCTGTTCTCACCTGGAACACCCCCCTTGTTTCGGTCTGCAGTGTCAGAGAGCAAAGACCTCCCCTTGGCCGTGCGCACAGTTCTGAAGCAGGAGATATCCCGGCTCTTTGGAGAGTGTGATGCCAAGAGCTTCAACGAAGCCTTCCTCAGCAAGCACTCCAACTCCATCCCTCACAGAGTGGCAGGTGGGCACAGAGCGCTTCACTAACCCTTTTACTCCATAATGCGCTCTGCCTTTCCTGACTGACCTTTGACACCCCCCCCCCCCCCACCCCTCCGACAGCTGGCAGAATGATGTTCTACCTGGACCCTAGCACGGAGAAGAAGGCTGTGGAGCTGGCCACTGCACTGGACGAGTCCCTCAACAACAGGGGCATTCAGGTGAGGCAGCGATTTCTCTCCGGCCATCGCCACCGATACCTGTGGAACACCGTTATTAATGTGCTTAGAGCTCTAAACACTAAAACAATCGGCACGTTTACTGATCTGTCAATCAAAAGTGGTTTTGAAGTGATCATCCATGCAGGCCATGTCAGACGTCCAAGGCTTGTGGTTTTTTTCCTGTTCAAAAGTACATATCCATTTTTTCTGTCTTAAATGTGATTACACCAGGACTTTAACTCACTTAAACTATCTATAAAAAATCTCCGGCAGAGTGTAGTGTGCATTTTGAAGACATTCAACGAAATATTGTTTATCACTGTAGTGACTTATAATCTTGCATGTACCCCAGGTTGCTGTGATCACACTTTACCCAGAATCCTCTTATTCCCTCTCCCATGCCTCAGATCTGCACGGATGTGTTGGAGAGCCTCCACGACGGCACCCTGGGCGATGGGCAGTCGATGGCGGAAACGTACCGGGCGGAATGTCACAAGCTCTTCCCCTACACGCTGGCCTTCATGCCGCCGGGGTACGAGGAGAACATGAAGATCACCGTCAACGGCGACCTGTCCGCCGAGCCCGAGGAGCTGGCCAATGACATGTGAGGGAGCGAGGAGGGGGGGGGAGGGGCTGGAGAGACTCGGGGAGCCCGCCGCCATTCCGGAACACCGCCGCCAGGGTCCTCGTTACGCCCCTTGCTGGTCTTCTTGAGACCTGGACTGAATAACGATGGCATTGTATTTGAGAAGAGATGATGGGGGAAAAAAAAAAACAGAAGAGAATAAAAATGGCCATTTTACGTTTTTTAATCTTGCTGACGACTACTCTCTAACTGAAAATAAACAGTAAACACAAAAAAAGTGAAAGTCTCTGGAGACTGAATGAACGAACAGCGGTGGGGTGCTCTGGAGGAGACGCAATAGCAGATCGGCTACATGTAAACCACGTTCTATCTACTTCCCATGTTTTTAAAGTAATTTATAAAAAATAAAAATATGAAAATAAAATGATAGGCTACGAACACACAGCGGGGGAGGGGGTGTTGGGGAGGGCTTGGTGTGTGCCAAAAACCACTCCTTTAAAAAGAAAATAAAGAGAAGGGTATTGTGGGAAGGAGGGGGTCCACGCTTTTTGGCGCTTGGTTTGAACCCTGAGCACAAGGCGAGGATCGCTGTGGCATGGATGTGGTCCAGTCTCTCGGCCTGCTGTTTCAATGGCAGGACTCCACAAATGGTTATAATGGGAGCCAAGAAAGACTTCCCCACCCCACTGAGGTAGGGGTCAAAGGTTACAGTATGAATGGCAAATGCATTGGTTTGCTTCTTTTTTTCTTTTTCTTTTTTTCCTCCTAATGGGTTGCAATGTAAGAGTTGAATTTGGTGATGTACAAAGCAGTATCTTTATGAAAAATGTCAACCACACCCCCCTCCCCTCCCACCCCAGCATCACTGTACATCACGGTTTGCTTTTCTCTGTCTTAACTTGAATGAGAGAAGTGGGTTTCTTTTTTTTGTTTGTTTGTTTGGGAAATGTTAATAGACCGGACATGATATATAATAGTTTCTAAAATAAAGGAGGCATTTGTCAATCATACTGGATTCTTTATAATGACCCACCCACACAATCACACAGCAAGCTTCATTAAAAATGAGACCGTACTGCTGAAGAGGTGAACCATTTTCCTTAGGGTTTTTTTTTTTTTGGTTTTGTTTTTTGTTTTTTGAATGGTCAAAGAGAAGGGACGGTGAGCAGTAAGATTTGTGTACAGACTCTGGTTGCCAGCAGTACTGGATCTGCATTCTCACCCAGTGATACCTCTGGAGCTTTTCACATGCCAAGGTTATTGTTTTTGGTTTGTAATACTAAACATCGAACATTATTTCTCATTCTGCAATCTCAAAACAAGCCCCAGACTTTGTACATTTTAAGAACAGGGGGCCAGTTAATATATTTAAGCGTGTGTATGCGATTGTGTGCGTGTGTGTATTCATGTGTATTTATACATTTGTGTATATACAGTATACACACACATGCAGGCATGCATACACATGCAGGCATAAATACATACATGTATACATACATGCATACATTTGCATACACATGGACACTTCTTTTCCTCCAGGATCGGATCGGCTCCATCCTTTTCGGTTGTAATGTTACTACTCCCCTTGTTGTCAAACACATAAGAGGAACCAAATATACGATGCAATAAACTGTTTTGAAAAAGTATGCTGTACTCTGGTTGTGCGTTAACTTCTCAGTAGAACTGCATTGAAAAGCCTGCACAATTTTACGAATCCTGCAATGCAGTCTTAAGTAATTACAGATTGGTGCGTTTTCTGTTCTTTTTGGTTCCGTATTCCCACATATTGGTATTAAATTAATATGAGCTCAAAGTGCTGACCACCACCTTTCTTTTTAGGGTATAGACATCCATATCGGAAGATCCGTGTAGGAATTGCCTCCATTTTTATACAGGAGACCAAAAATATTTGGACAATTGTTTTCTGATTAGTCGAGTGCATTCAATCGCTTCCTTAGTTGACTTATAAGTAAGCTTTCAGTTTGTAGTCTTGATTCTTGAAGCTTTTTATTGCCTTTAGAGTCTGTGATTTGTGTTTGTCAACATGTGGTCCAGAGTTGTGCCAATGAAAGTCAAGGAATCCTTTCTGAGGCAGAGAAATAAGAGAAAAATTCAGAAACATGGGCCAAACAATATGTTTACTGAAACAAACTGTTTTGAACATTATTAAGAAGAAAGGGATGTTTCGGATCATTGCCTTGCTGTAGGATGATGCCCTGTCCAACGAGTTTCGAGGCATTTGATTTAACTCGATGCTTCTGTGCACCTCAAAATTCATTCTGCTGCCGCTGTCAGCAGTTTCCATTATCGATGAAGGAAAGTGAGCAGCACCTGTGGCAGCCATACATGCCCAAACAGTAACACCTATATCTGCCTACAACCTTTTTCTTGAACTCTGCAGGTTCTTTTAGGTACAACTGTAACCAGGCCATCCTATTTTTGTGGATAATGTTCTGCATCTTGCAGTGTAGCCTCTGTAGTTCTAACTACTGTTGATAGTAGTTACTGACACATCCACAGCTTCATAATGGTGAAAATTCTTCTTTGTGATTACTGGGCTCACCAGTGCTCTCTTTCTTCTTAATGATGTTCCAAACAAATATTTTGGTAAGCATATTGTTTGGCATATGTCTGACTTCCTGTTTTCCTATTTCTTAGCCTCATGTTGACAAATGCCAATAACAGATATGGAAAGCAGTGAAAAGCCTAGAATCAAGACTAGATACTGAAAGCTTTTTATACCTGGACTAAGGAAGTAATTGAATACACCTGACTTGTCAGAAGTTGTGAAGCCAACTGACCAATTACTTTTGGTCCCCTAAAATGGAGGGACTGTATAAAAAAGGGATGTAATGATCATCCAATATTGCCATAAATTGCGAATTCAGATTAAAGGTCAGATTAGACAGTCTGCATTATTACCATATTATTATTACCACTTACATCACCATTATTATCACTGTTCAAATTAATGTCAAATTCATGTCATTAATTTCAAATCCAACATGGTGGAGTACAGAGCCAAAAGAACAGAAATTGTACCACTATTCTGTATGTTAGGTAAGCAGTGGTCCTTTTGCTTTGTACTACTAAGTGGACAAAATAATACATAAGTTGGATCATGAGCACTGGACTGAAACATATTTGAGTTGTTATAAATGTTTGTCACAGACATATCATCATGTTGGGAAAAATGGCACTAAGGCACTTTCAGAATGATCCACCAAACAAAACCACTATTAGCACCTGTAGTCATTCAAGAAAAAAGGTTTTACACCAAATATGTTCTGAATAATGGTGGTTTGAGGCCATGTGATTCACTCATTGAATACAGAGACCTTACTGACCGTTTTCATGGTTCATTGATGGTACCCTATGCCAGAGCATAGAAACGGGCATGCTCTTTTAACATCTAAATCACAGGTGCCATAGATTACACCTGGACTGTTAGACTGGCAAATCTGAATGCATAGCTGAACTATTGGTGCTTTGATCAATTATAAGGGAGAAATGGTTCTGTTCAAACGCATTAAAAATTGCATCCAAGTTTGGATGTACATCAGAAGCCCCATGGCAAAGTCATTAAAAGCTGTGCATGTCTATGCATGCCTCAAATGTACAGACCATTTGTAGTTATAAAAATAGTATGTTCAAAATGATCTTCCCTGTTTGAACCTTTTTTGTTTTTAATCAGGCCCCAAGGAGGAAACGGCTTAATAACCCTGGATCTCATCATTAGCCTGCTGGTAAGGTTTTTGTTATCTATCCATTCAACCCTTTTCCTCCTAAGTTTGGAATGCCCAATTGAATTTTTGTCAACACTCCTGGCTGTAACCTCCATGATTGATTCAGGGAAACGTGCTCTGCGTATGCATGTGATGTCAGTCACCGTTTTTTAATCACACTGCAGTTTCCAGGACTACTAGGGTGCGTCCCAATACTACTTCCTCCACTACCACCTTGTCTGCTATCCTGAATTATGTGGGGGAAAGGCAGATATATTTTTTGAGTATTGGGATGCACCCACACTGACATGATTTGAAGGAAGACAGTGGCAGGTCCAGGATTGACCAGCACGGGTTGCTGGCGCACGATAGGTCACTATCGTCCCTGGCCACACAAGGGGTTGGGGGAGACAATAATGAACAGTGCGTGTTCAGTTCTTGTTTTAAATCAAGTCCACTTGGTGGCACAGTTGAACCTTAAATAGAAGGCATTTCTGCAGTATTTCAGTGCTGTCAGAAAAAAATATGACTCAGATTTGGCATCAGATGTGATGGTGCATTCATCTTTCAAATGTTCAACATTGACCCACAACAAAAGAGCAAAGAACTGGTTCAAAGAAGGGCAGCCAGGTTGATTCCATGTATAAGACAATTTATGAGGAAATACTTAAAATGCTTAATCTCTTTAAGCTCAGAAAAGGGAGACTTTGGGGTGATTTGATTGAGCTCGGTTAGCAGAATGAGGGGGCACAAATGGAAATTGGAAATAAGGACAAATTCTACACAGACATTAGGAAGTATTTTTTCCACGCAGTGAATGGCCACTGCATGGAGTAGCTTGCTAGGACATGTAGTGGAGGCAGAAACACTGGGGGTTTTCAAGACTAGGCTTGAATACGGTGCTAGATAGTATTTCGCTTTTAGGCAAACTAAGCAATAGGTACATCCCAGCATGCATCGGGAATACACCCTGTACAGGTTGCCAATCCATCGCAAGGCATGCTAGACACTATTCAAATTGAAACCTTTCCTAATGGACTTAAACCCTGGTATATGACAGTGATGTCAATCAGAGAAAAGGATTGAGCAATAGCATGGTGAGGTCAGAACCAGCAGCCCCTGAGGCTTAACAGGCAGATTCCCATCCCTGAGTCTGCCATCTGCCACAGCTGAGAACTCAGGCGCCAAAGACCCGTCAATCACACATGTGCACACGCTATAACTGGGACACAAGCTGGAACCCTTTATGTAACTTCATATTGCATACAGTGAAATGTGGTAAAATGTGTGGTGTGTTTGTTGTGTCATTGAATATGTGTGACTCTGATGTTCAGCAAATTTTGACTGGTGAAAAGAAAGACATTCAAAGATTCTCAGAGACTTCTGCTGGGTCTTCTTGCTGGACTTCTATGTGTCACACACACAAATTTTACATAGTGGCTCTGAAGAACCCCAGTACTCCTTCACAAAGAATCACCACAGGTAGAGAAGAAACTGTCACAGATATAGAGAGGGATTTTTATATAAAAATATAAATAAAATCTGCTGTCATTTCAACATCTATGGGATGCTCAGCATGTGTACGATGTTAAAACTTTCAAACGGAACTCTTCCTGGATGAGACATCCGAAGCAATGGGGTCCCATGTTGGTCTGGATGGCTACATTCTACAAAGTCTTTGAAGTGTTTTTTAACCAGCAGCAAATTGACTCCTGGAGTTGGTTACATTTTTCATCTCATCCATGGCTCCAGTGAATCAATTTAAAGAGGAGCTGGTGCAAAATCCAGAATGTTGTGGACATTCAGCCTCATTCACTCTGAAGTAGCATAATGTTCAGCGATCTTCTACAGTACAAGTATACAAAATGGTATTTAAAATAGCAGATGTTCTTGGATGCCTAGCTCTTTCGCTTGATTTTATTACATATTTTAAATAAAGACAATATATGTTAATAGTGATAAATGGAAAATGTGATGTGGAGAGGTGAAACATACATCACGACTCTTCCACCCACAACCTTCTGGATATTCCATATTTTGTCATCACACCTCAGCACACACACATGGTATCCCTGTATGCTTTCTGTAGAGTGGCTCTAAATATCACCAAGGATATCTTGTGCAGAAAAAGAGCAATTCCAGCTTACCAATCAGACGTTATAGCATCAGTAGCGTGGCAGTGCCGTTACCTCATTTAAACATTGTGACGATGATGAGGAAGTGCTTTGCTTTGGGTGGAATTTACCATGCACAAACTGGCAGACAAACCTTTTTGAGGTGGGTGGCATGCCAGCCATTGTACATTGCAAAAAATAATGAAATATGGTACTGCCATTTGACTGTGTGATGGGCTAAAGGAATAAAAATTTAAAAAAACATTCCCACATTAACATTGGGGTAAAAGTATGGCTAATAAAAAGAAACACTGAAAACATCATAAAAAAAATAAAAAAAATTGAAACTTTATTTTTTCACTGAATACATGTTTGAATTGATGATTGTTGATGCTAAACAATTTCTTTCAACTGGTCTGAAGCAACATTATTCTGCAAAATTACTTCTGAACGTCAGTTGTTCCGGTATTTAAGGTAACACAAATGTTGAGCAGTGTCACAGTTTTAAACACAATGGCACAATGGAAGGAGCTCTCTGAGATTGTTCGTAGCTGCATTGTAGCCTTACATGATACCGGATGGTCACTTGATGAAAACAATCATCTGGTGACATAAAAGTTATGACTTCGCCCGCTCAAGACCTTAATCCTATTGAGCAATTCTGGGATTTGCTGGATACCAAGATAAATTAATCTGTTGTAACATCAAAATAATCTCTTTGAAATGAACTTCAAACCATATGGAATGGTTTAACGAGTGAAGAAATAAAAATAATATGTGAACAATTAAATGCTGTAATCAAAACAAAGGGTGGCCACACTAGATATAGACTTTTTTCTCCAAAAGAGACTATTATTTTTGTTTTCACAATATATTGTTATCTGTTTACTTATTTTCGTCTACATGAACCAATATTACATGAAATAAATACTTGAATAGTACTTTGATTCTGATGTATCTTCATTGTGTATAATCATCACTGCACACAACTGTACATTTCTTTTTATCAAGCTGCCAAGCTAAATTATTAAAGTGTATACTGAATATTAATTCTTTATTTTAAATATATAAAGGTCTACAACAGAAAATAAGACATTGCTTAATGTATTGTGAAATTTGTGGAGCCGAATGAATTGAACAGAGGAACATAATCAGGTTATTTGTCTATATCTGGACTATGACGTAGGGTTATAGATCATTCTTAGGAACTGTGTATATTAATGTGATCCACATCTGTTTCGTGACGTGGGTAATCATTAAAGGCTCTATCTATCGTATGCTCAGAGAATGTCATGTTTATGGTTATGTTTAAGCACTCTGTGTACTGAAAAGAGGTTTACTTCTATGCTCCAATTAGTAGCCTACATTTTTTTTCTCTGGCTGCTTTGTCAGAGAGGTGTTGCCATTCTACAGCCATGTACATATCATGTTTTTTTAGATCAGAAATATATTAATAAATATTTAATAAATATAGCAAATACAAGAATGAAAATATGTACTTTTGAAGCAAAATCTACTCTGACCACAGTCACTCTGAATAAAAGCACTGTTCTCACTGCTCAATGAAAAAGTTACAGAAATGAGAGAAAATATAAGAAAATTCAAAATAATTGTCAGTCGGGAACTTGTCAGCATTCCTTGGCTTGGGCTGGATAAACGGATTCTTCGTCATGGACCATTTCTAAAAAGCCATTTCATCAGCTACAGTGAATGCTCCATAGCAACTGCTGACTTTATTACCAAAGGGGTCTGGCATATATCAAAATAGGGTTTGCTATTGTAACACCATGTGCATAAAAGTGTCTATTTCTATAACATTTAGCAAGGCCAGCAAAATTCATTGACTATATGTCCAATGCCTCAATTAAGCAAAAACCGCAACTTCACAATGAATAAACCCAGTAGGTCCATAGCCAATCAAATCACTGAATTTGAGTAAGAATGACATTTTCGTGATTCTTACGTATAAGCTGTATTTATGTTCACTGCGCATTGAACTTGTAATGTAGAGCATGTTTTAAAACGCTCATGTTAAATGAATTACTGGAATTGGGAAAGTGTCATCATGTTGAATGAGAATATTTCGTTTATTTTTAGACATATTTTAATCTCAGTGAACAACCATGCAAAAGTAACCTATGAAAGTAACCTAAATTATTGCCTCTTCGTAAAACGTTTTGGGATACTACTCAAAACTACTGTTGTTATTATTTGTGCTCAGCAGTTTCTTTCCGTTTAATTTTGGCAGTCAGCAGTACAAGAAGGCTGACAATAACCAGTATAGCCATACATACAAAATATATCTGACACAATATTGGAACAGTACAGTAGTACAGTTAAGCAGTACAGTAGTTTACACTGCCGAATAATCGGTCAATTAATGAATTAGTTAGCTTGTCATCCTTAACCAAATGGGTTGGCTTGTTCATCATGAAAAATGTTCGAAGCGATATAATATTGATAAGCTGTTGCGCCCAGTTGTTTCCAATGCGTGTAATCGATTGCTACACTTAGGATAAATGGGAGAAAATATGGGAAATGTTCCAAAAATGATGAATGAAAACGTGTCGGGGAAAATTGTGCAACTCCAAAATATTACCAAGTGTTTAACACATAAAACATGAAATAAAAAAACATTTATGATCCACAACATAAAACGTGAAATCTAAAACATTTACCTGTTCTCGGGACACAAGCATAATGCCAACATAATCTAGAACGATTGCAATAAGCAAATGAATAAGCCTAGCTATGCATTAAAAGATAACAACATGCAGGCCTAGCCTACAATAAATGTATAATATATAAATAAATAAAACGATGCTTGGTGACACCTCTGTAAGATTTTGGACGTGGTATCCGCCATGATGACGGACGCAATAGCTGCATGCGCAGTCTTCATTCAGTTCATCTTCTGGCTAACGTTACGTTACGTTACTGCCCACGAAGTCTGGGGCTAGAACGTAGGCTACTGTGCTTGCTTATCAGCTAGTGCTAGCTAGCTAGCTAGTTAAAGTACAACAGGCAATGAGTTGGCACTGCTGATATAAGTAGGAGAAAGTTCTACAAAATTATAGATTCACTGTTGGATGGCCAAACATTTCGATCAAGTTAATCTGGGCTGTTTTTATTTTACTTTTAGCTACTGAGTTGCTCAAATCTTCACATTGGCAGAAATGGAGTCATCTCTTGAATTGACCACTTCTCTGCCTGGGACGTACCCACCATTGCGGTCTCGGATCTTTAAAATTATAGTTATAGGAGACTCTGGTGTGGGTAAGACATGCCTAACCTACAGATTCTGTGCGGGAAAGTTTCCGGACAAAACTGAGGCCACCATTGGGGTAGACTTTCGGGAGAAAGTTATCGAGATTGACGGCGAGAAAATCAAGGTAAAGCCCGGATGCTATAGCTAGCTGGCAAGCTGCTAACTCCTTATATTCGTTTCTTTCACCTCCTTAACATGCACAACCAGTTGGCAAGCTAGCCTAAGTTAAAGTGTCAGTTTACAGATGCAACGGAAGAAGCATTACATAAGTTAGATCTCTAGTTGACTAGCTAGCAAATCTAGGTCTCCTAAAAAAATGTAGCTATTGCTAACGTTGACTTGCTAACGTTCAATCATAGCATACGTAGCCTACGTTAACTTAGTTGATTGTTGGCTAGCTAACAGCTAATGTCAGTTGTGAAATTGTCATGTAATGTCAGCATGGCGTTAGGTAACGTTAATGTGTTACTGTGGGTACTGCAGAATTAGCTAGATTTGACTGACATTTGGCTGTCATTGCTTCACGTTACCTAATCTAAAAGCAAACTGCCACTGCCAGTTCATCCCAGCCTCGATTCATCCTAATGAGAGTTTCATGTTGGATAATACACATACCATTACTTGTGTCCGTTAAAACCCTCTAGTTATTTGCATTGATGCATTTTACCAGATACTCGCCCTCATCATTAAATATAGTCAGCAATCATGGGTGAAGAAAACCTGGCTTCGATGATACATAGTCACATTGACCTCAGTTAAACTGCAACCACTTACTCAGAAATCGCACAAAATTAGCCCATTTTTGGGGCGGCTAGCCTATCCAGATCTGGCACTACAGCTGCAGTCGTGCTACCAACTTCAAGTTTATAGTTTTACGAGGATTCACTGCACCCTTGTTGGGTACATAAAATGGGCACACATGTTTATTATTTAAATAATTTTCTTATGCCAGTAGTAGTTCACATTGGTTCTTGTCTTCACTGACACTTTCAACGAGATAAACGAGATTAGCTAGAACTAGCTATTGTGACAGAATGATGCAGCCCCCAGTACTGGAGATGATGTAGCGCTGCACAGCTAATAAACACTTTTCCTGAGCACCATTGTGAACTAAGGCGTTCTAAATTGACCCGACCACTTTCTGATTTCCGCCTTGAATGGACAGTATGCACTTCGGGGATGTTTTCGAAAGGCCTATTGCCTAATTACGTGTTTGTGTAAGAGAGGAGCCTTCAAAACTGCATTGCGTTGACAGCATACAACACTGCACCTACTTGCCATTTATAAGTAATGTAACTTGCCAGTGTTTCCAGATTACGCTGGCAGTTGAAACGTGCAGTTTCACTTGGGCCGGGTAAAGAGCTAAGTTTTATTTGGCAATTTGCTCGCTAGTCTTTGTATACCGCTTGCTGCATGCTGTCAACTCTTCCAGTGACGTTATTCTGAGATAGTGTACAAAATGCTAATGCGTATCAAATGTCTGATTAATGGACTGACTCCCACTGCATGCGCTCAGCTTCCCTGGAAATCGCTTCATTGCCCCAGTGGGTTTGTACCCATGGAAAGCGGTTTCTTGAAGTAACTGTTCACCTGCTGCTGGCACACACAAACACATAAACGTCTTATAGCCTATTTTTTATTTTGGGAATATGATCACATTTATGAATGAGCTATTTCACTTACAAGTGTCAACAATAATAACTGGAAGATTAAAAGTGGCACAAGCAGCTTATAGTATCAGGGCTGGGAAATCAGTTAAGTTTATATTTCCTGGAGTAGTACTTTTTAAGTGTTTAAATTAGCTGGCTTGTCCATGGAAATTTGATTCTTTTACACAGAGACTTTTGACATGTTAGATAAACATAATTAACTTAAGTGAATCACAGTCGGCTCAACACACTTTTGGACAGCATGGTCACAGATTTGAATGAGATTTAGCATGTTCATTTGGCCTTATAAGAAACCCCTGTAACTGAAATGACACTTGTCTCAGATTAATCTGGAAGATATGGCCTAACAAATTTGTGTGACTCCATGACTTTGACTTGGCATATCTGCATTATGTAGAGAAATGGTTTTCATATCACTGTATAGGTCTTTACCAGCTCTATATTGTACTTGCATATTATGCTCACCCCAAAATGAAAGGTGACCCAGTTCTGAGTTATGAGGAAAAATCAGCATGTAAAATCTGGATTCAGTCCAGAAGTGTGTTGAGTTGACATGGAATTACCCTATTAAGCATGCTGCAGATTGGTGCTAAACGCATTAGGGTACTAGCAGCCACACTCTGGGAGGATGCAATGGTAGATGCATTTACTGTACGTTTAAAAAAAATAAGTTCACATCCTCCACTGCATATACTGTGTTGTAATGAACACGCATTCAGTTTCATTTAAAAAAATGTTGAGCCATAACATTCCACACGTACTCTTCTTTTAACATAATTTTTTTATCATTACTTAAGCACAGTGGACTTTTGGCTTATTAATAAGGTGAGAATGAGCATGTTCTTCCTCTAATCCACCATGTTCTTCCTCCTCCTCCTCCTCCTCGTCATCATCTTCCTCTAATGGTAAATCCAGCCTTATCATCATTATAAGGCTTGTATCATTCATCATTATCTGACGTAACCCAGGTTAAGTACTTATGTGGAATAATTCTCCTGCTTGGAAATAGCACCCTTCAGCATTTTATTAGGTTACAAGCCCGGTTCTTTGTGTGCTGTGTCATGTCTCTCCCTCTCCCCTAATGTGTAGTAGAGCTCATGGACCAGATGCAGTGACATTCTCAGAAGAAGGGGTGGTTCCTTGGCTTCGCACATTTTGTTAAAAAATTTAACATGGCCCCTCAAAAACAATTGAAAGAGTATTTTTTTTTTTTTTTAACTACTGCCATTAATGTTAATGTTTTAGGGTTTCTTATTCCTGGTGTTGCACCTACTTTATTTTGTCCATGGAATAGTTTTAAAATGTAACAAACTGTCTTATGACAGTGATTCTAGCTCACGCACTCTTTACCAGCATTTCCCTCTCATGCTTTGAGATTCAGCAGTGAAAAGTGCAGAAATGGCATTCTTCTCACATACTTTATGTGCCCCTCTGGACCCTGGTGAATTCAGAATTCACTCGAAATGAGGCTGTTTGTTCATTTCAGCTGTGAGAACGAGTTCTCATGCTCCAGATTTCTGACAAAGTGCTTGTGCTTACTGTATTGACATTTAATCTAAAAAAGAAACCTAGGCCTGTATGTTCTAAAAATGAACAGGATAAACACATAGTCTCTGAAGCATAGCATAGTCTCTGAAACCAAGTTCATTGCAGATCTCTGGAAAAAAAAAAAAAAAAAAAAGTATTTGTTTTTGAAATGTATGTATACAATATCCTAAGTTTGTAACCAGTATGTTGAGGTGCAGCAGTTATAAGTAAGAGTAGAGCAAGAGTAATAAGTAGCGTATGCCTGTACCGGACAGCCACACTACTACATTAAAACATGGAGTTAATCACAGTGAATTCATTACTAAATGGAAAAAGTCTGAACGGATCCAAAAGGAAATTTAAGGGGAAAGCTGGACTTGCTCCTTCTGATTGGTTAGTAAATTGCACTACAGCAAACGCTAAGAGCCTTTTGGCGGAGTGTTCCGGAGAGGAGGGGGCACGCTGACGGTGCCGTGGCGGGGTGGGAGAATCGGCGCCAGGCTGAAGAGCATTAGTGAGAAATGAGGCGTGCCTCACTGCTTTGGTTTTGAAAGCAGGATTACCTCACAGGCCTGGGCATCGCCCTCCCCCTGGGATCAGGATGTAACCCCATCCTGCGCATCATTCCGTCACTCTCCTTCCTCAGCGCTTTCTCATACGCAGCCAGGCTCACCTGGTGTTCCTGCACTGGGCACCAGAGCGTGATTAGAGGTGTGCGTGGAGAGAGAGGGAAAGAGAGATGTTTACTTTGCCTCTTGGGGATCACACAAACTCAATGCAGAACACAGCTATACGGCGTCTGATGTTACTTAATATAAGTTACAGTATATATCTCTACTGCACTGACACACACATGCTCACACACACACGCACACGCACACGCACACGCACACGCACACGCACACACACACACACACACACACACCAGTGACTCAGTGCTGGTATTGTAAGCTGTGACTAATACTGTGTATGTGTGTGCTCTCTCTCTCTCTCTCTCTCTCTCTCTCTCTCTCTCTCTCTCTCTCTCCCTCTCTCTCTCCCCCCCCCTCTCTCCCCCCCTCTCCCCCTCTCTCTCTCTCTCTCTCTCTCTCTCTCTCTCTCTCTCTCTCTCTCTGGGTGTTTGCTTTGGTGTGGTCTCTGTTGACTGTGTGACTGTGTGCGCGCATATATATATATGTGTGTGTGTGCGTGCGTGCGTCTGTGTGTGTGCGGTGTTTGCACATGTGTATGTGTGTGCATGTGTGTGTGTGTCTCACTCCAGGTCCAGTTGTGGGACACGGCTGGTCAGGAGCGGTTCCGTAAGAGCATGGTCCAGCACTACTACCGCAACGTGCACGCGGTCGTCTTCGTCTACGACGTCACCAACGCGGCCAGCTTCCGCAGCCTGCCGGCCTGGATTGAGGAGTGCCGGCAGCACTCTCTGGGACAGGAGGTGCCCCGAATCCTGGTGGGGAACAAGTGCGACCTGCGCCACGCCCTGCAGGTCAGCACCGAGCTGGCGCAGAAGTTTGCCGACTCCCACAGCATGCCGCTCTTCGAGACGTCCGCCAAGAACCCCGACGACAACGACCACGTGGAGGCCATCTTCATGACCGTGGCCCACAAACTGAAGAGCCAGAAGCCCCTGGTGCTGAGCCAGCCCCCGGGTGCAACAGGGGCCTTGCCTCTGAGGAAGAGCGAGGAGGAGGAGAGGAGCTGGTCCTGTAGCTGCTAAGAGCGCCAGGAAAGAACTGCCCCCTCCACCCGCCCACCCACCTTCCTGCTCATTTTCCTCTCTCCTGTTTTCCTTTAAGGAACAGGTGACTGGTGAGGTGTCAGGTCACCCACATTTGCCTGGGGAGGTGGTGGTGGGGGCTGTCCTGAGGCTGACTCGCTCTTGGGACGGTTGAATCTGCAAAGACGGAAAATGGTGTCGGGCTTCAGGGTTCAGTATTGAAGCGTCTCCATGGTCATCGTTTCCTAGCAGCGGACTGTATCCGGGCAGGACGCAGCATCAGCCCCGCCCCCTCAGTCACCGTGCTTTTCAGTGGACGACCCTAGTACCTCCCCCCTCACATTTCTGTTTTTAAGTGCATTTCTTCTCATCAGCTGGTCAGTCTTGAAACCAGCAAGACAACTGTGGTGCAAGAAGGGGAACTGCACACATGCAGGCAGGGGCCCTCACAGTGTCTGTCTTCGAGGTGTCGTCTGTGATTGGTCTTGCGTTTCCAGAAAAAAAGGAAACTTGTTGAGGAACTGAACTCGTGAGGGGATGCTCCTGTGACAGTATCCTTGGCGTGCACTATTCTTGTGATGGTCTCGTGGAAGAGTGCGGCAGCCGTTGACCGCGTGGTGTCGTCTCGGGTATGTTTCAGCTCATCGGCAGCTCTAATGGCTGCTGTGTGGCTGTGGCGAGATGCCAGGCTGGCCCGGTTCGACTTCTTCAGACGCCAGTGTGGGCACAAAGGTCACACGTGACCAAAGCGAATCTTCAGACTGGTGGTTGCTTCCACATAAGGTTCATCAGCTCCACGTCCATGGGACAGTGAGCTCAGCTACATATGCCTTCCACCGCAAAGGACAATTTTCACAGGGGTTAAAAAAAAGTCCTTATTTCACTGTAGTCACTGATTTTCAGAGCCCTGGACACTTGCCTCTATATTCACACACTGTGAGATTCTGATTTTAAAACATCACTGCAGCTGTCATTAAGGAATTGTGACAAGCCAAATTTGGATTATGGACATTAATATAGGATTTCTGAAGGCATTCCAAGGTCTTGCAGACCAACACAACACCCCCATAGTTCTCCTTTATAACGTCAGCTAAATTGGTTGTGGGGTCTGATATTCACATTTGTATTATTTTTCATGTCTTGAACTTAAAATCTTAATATGGTGTACCCTTTCTCTTGTATAGATATGAATGTAATTAATATGTAAAATATTGTTATTGAACTTAGTGGAACCCTCCTGACTTGAGATATACTAACTGCAGACTACCTACAACAGACTGTGTGCCTATGCTGAGCGTCATTTTATCAGCTGCCATGTTAAGCCAATAGCAGACGTGTCAAGTGGTACTTTCATAGTGGAAAGAAGGTCGGCTCCAAATGTTTACGTGTCCTGTGTGTGAACTCAAATTCCATCTGTTGCGCACAAAGCTGCCTGAATCTGTTTGGCTAGGAAGCCACTATAAATCAATATAGTCATTTACAATAAGTTAACACTCCAAAATACTTCTAATGTATGGTATGAGAACACGGGTGTCTGTGAAACCAAATGGCTTTAAAACTGAAATATATTTCAATAAAGCAGCGCACCCTTCACCATCGTGGTTATAAATCAGCAGTTTTTCAAATAAGCTCCTGTATTTGGGATATTTCCCCATATGGATTTTGGTCCATCAAGGCAATAGGATGACAGGGTAAAGTGGCATTGAATTCTGGGGTTTTCTTTCACAAAAGGGTTTTTAAGGCCTTGTGATATAGTACTGTACTATGGTTCCTTCATAAGGGACATGCACAATAAGGGAAAAACATCTGAAGAATACCGATCTGCAAAATTTCAAATAAAAAGGACCATTTGCCTGTAAGTCTGTGTTCGTGACATAGGAATCCACTACATTAAAGTATAAACAGTTGTATGTGTGTAACACTGATGACCAACTACAGCTATGCTCGGGGAAAAGAGCAGGGAATATTGAACATGAGTTATCTGCTTAAGGATATTGTTCTTTTAAAAGGGTAGAAGTAATAAATACTCTTATGAATGGGCAGTGGGCCTTGAGCTTTCTTTCCCTCTGTTGCTTTTGCTTTTCCTTCTCTGGTTTTCCCACCATTTATTTAAACAGTGTTCCGTTGGGAATCCTTGCCTTACAGTACGGTGAAGAGTGTGGTTAATGAGGTGATTGTGTTAAACTGACCTTACAGTAACTCTATGTTGGCTGACACAGTGGGACCCTAACATTTACCGGACAAAGGTTTTGCTAACTTTAGAGAATTGACACTTAACCCTTCCTAACTGTAGAAATGGCTGTGTTTCATTTCGCTCAAAGCGACTGTTTTTGTTGCCGGTTCAGGAAGCATAGATTCACTTGATCCCTCTGCGGTTTCTAAAATGGAAACCTCTTCACAGTAACTGCAGAGTTGGGGGACCTGGAGACTTCAGTGTGAATGCATACTCCATACATGCAATCCCATACTGATTTGTATTTTAATTTCATCAATACTTCTGATGCAGTCTTGGACAAGGACAAGCTCTGTCAGTATAACCCTTCAGCTTTAAACATATGTCTGAAGGTGTTGGAGCCGCCCCCCAACCCCAACGCAACCACATATAAACTATAGACCAGGCCTACCCAACCCTGTTCCTGGATATCTACCATCCTGTAGGTTTTTTTTTTTGCAACCCTAATTTAGCACTCCCGATTCTACCAATTCACAGCTCAACCAGATCTCTAGCTGTTGAATGAGGTGTGTTTTGTTAGGGTTGGAGTGTGAAAAGCTACAGGACAATAGATCCCCGAGAACAGGGTTGGGCTGCCCTGCTATAAACTATCCATAGTCACTAAAGTAAACTAGCAAATAGAATTTCCCGAAAATTTCCGTTAGCCTGATGTGCATCTTACTTTTATCAGGCCTAACTGTATGAAAGACATTCCAAATTAAGTCATCTTTCCTCTGTATTTCCAGTAGCAGACTAACCACTAAATGCTAAAAGTCTCTGTCGCGCTTCTTAAAGATATCCAATGTTTTGGAACTGTTGCAATGTACTGTGTTTCCTGTAATGAAGACAACTTAATTGTACTATCACAGTTGTATTAAAAAGAAAAAGTAACTGCTAATGCTCTTTTTAAAAAAGTAACGTGAGGACAATCTTTTACACCAGGCCTACCCTACCCTGTTCCTGGAGATCTACCATCCTCTAGGTTGTCATTTCTACCCTAATTAGCAGCTCAATGAGATCTCTAGCTGTTGAGTGAGATGCGTTTTGTTAGGATTGGAGTGAAAACTGTTGGAGGACGGTAGATCTCCGGGAATGGGGTTGGGCAGCCCTGCTCTACACACTTAATTGCTGCCATGGAGCGTCCCACTGTAAACGGGTATGTGATGGGGTGCAGGAGTGAATTGTGGGGATGCCAACCAGGGCAGCCCTTTCATGGTTTTGAATGCGTGTAACACTCAAACTGTATGGCCTTGCGGTTGACAATGTGCAATAAAGCACCTGGATGATTTCAGATTGTGTCCTGTGGTTCTATTGGAATGACTGGCCATGCCTGACTGTAAATTTAATATCCTCTTGAGCAGACAATTCTCTAAAACAGACAGGCAGGGCTACTCTGAAAGGTGGACGCCTCAAAATTTTGAGATGGTCTATACTGAAGAACAAGTGCTGCCTTCTAAAAGTACTCCTGTGAGGTTTCATAGCATATGAAAATATACACTAATGTGATCAATTGTATGTTACTTATTTGTCAACTTAAAGCAGACAGCTTCACAGCAACACACAGCGGGATATATTCTAAAGACATTCAGGCAGAACAAGTTTGCTAGTAGATTCTCGCTTTCAGTTTCATGATGATCCCAGTTACTTGTCCTTACACTCCAGTGAAATGATTTGACGCAATCATTATGTTCTGATGGTGGTCCCATATTCAATGTGGTCGTGCTGATTCAGCAATTCCTGACACAAGTTGATTTTCAGGGGCCCTGAATTTAATGCCACCTGCTGGAGGGAAATGTATTCATGTACTGTATGTCAAGTGTTGGTGTTTTATTGGTTGATATCAAAAATACACAACAATGCTACAATCAAATATTGTTATCAAATTGTATAATAATAGGCATTTGTAATAAAATGGTTGAACAGAGTAACTTTTAGTAATGCACTGGCCTATATATGAAAATATACCTACCTGCCAATCTCAAAACTTCATAACAGTAATGTACATACAGTGCCCTCCATGATGTTTGGGACAAAGACCCATCATTGATTTATTTGCCTATGTACTCCACAATTTGAGATTTGTAAAAAAAAAAAAAACCTGGTTAAAGGCTCATTGTCAGATTTTAATAATTTTTGTTAATTTTTTTGTTTCACCATGTAGAAATTGCAGCAGTGTTTATACATAGTCTTCCCATTTCAGGGCACCATAATTGTTTGGGACACAGCAATGTTATGTAAATGAAAGTAGTCATGTTTTCTATTTTGTTGTATATCCTTTGCCTGGAATGACTATTTTAAGTCTGCGATTCATGGACATCACCAGTTGCTGGGTGTCTTCTCTGGTGATGCTCTGCCAGGCCTGTATTGCAGCCATGCAATGCATGCTTGTTTCAGGGGCTAGTTTCCTTTTCAGCATATAAAATAAATGCTCGATTAGGTTCAGATCAGGTAGATTGACTTGGCCAGTCGAGAATTTACCATTTTTAAGTTATTGACCATATATAAGTTAATCTTCATCTCATCTGTCCACACAACTGGTTGCTCTTTTAAGAACTTGACAAACTGTAACATGGCCATCCTATGTTTGTGGCTAACCAGTGTGGTTTGCCTCTTGCAGTGTAGCCTCTGTATTTCTGTTCATGAAGTCTTCTGCAGAAGGTGGTCATTGACAAATCCACTTCTGGCTCCTGAAGAGCCAGAAGTTTCTGATCTGTCGGACAGGTGTCTGGGGATTTTCCTTTATTATGGAGTCAGTCCCTTTACCAGTGCTCTTTCCTCTTAATTATGTTCCAAACTGGTGATCTTGGTAAGCCTAAGGTTTGGCCGATGTCTATAACCCTTTTATTTCTCAGTCTCATAAACCCTTCTTTGACTTTCATTGGCACAACTTTGGTCCTTATGTTGATAAACAGCAAAGACTAGCTGCTGAGAAGGAGTCAATTAAACAAACCTGAGCAATTACAAACACTTGTGAAGCTATGTGTCTCAAACATTATGGTGCCCTGAAATGGGGGGGACTATGTATAAACACTGCTGTAATTTCTCCATGGTGAAACCAAAATGTATAATTGTGTGATTCCAAATCTAAAATTGTAGCAAATCAAGACATAATGTATCTTTGTCCCAAGCATTATGGAGGGCACTGTATTTAATATGCCATTAGCCTGGTTGATTATTGAGTATTGACTAGAATTGTAATAAGAATACATATATAGAATACAAATAAAGAATACAAGTAAGATCTTGGAGGAAAAACAAGAAGACAATTGATTGGAATAAAAACATGAATATCTTTGTGTTAGATGGCTACTGATGAAGTCACTCCCAGAAAAAGACCTTGGTTAAATGGCCTGTCAATCACTTTAACTGAAAAACACTTCCTGGCTACAGGATCCGTCAGAGAAAACAAAAAGCACAGGGCTACAGCAGAAATTGATCAGGAACAACTATAGCATCAGTCATTTGGGCACATCCTGTAAACCAGTATACAAATACAGCTAGAAAAGAAAATATGAGAAAATGCAATTCTGACTCCACTTGATAGTTTTTCCCTAATCACTTCACATTTTTATTGTTTGACAGCTTTTTTTTCTCTCCTTTTTGCCCAAACCACACCTCAATTCCCGCCACAGGAGCTTTTGATGAGGTCTTTTCTTATTTTTTATTTTATTTTATTTTTTATTTTTTATTTTTGTGTCCCCGGTATCTTGGGCAAGCAGTATGATTGATCTGGGTGCCGTGTGTTTTGGGGCCAGTTTGATCTATAACAGGGGAGTATTGGAACCCTTGTATTCTTCCAGAGGTGTCAGATATTCCCCCTGTTGCTTATTTCGTACTTTATTTAGGCATACGGGGATGGGATATGAGATGGGGGGGGGGGGGGGGGGGTGGAGTAGCAAGTCTTCGTCTTCGTCTTCTTCCCTGAGTAGGCTGTTACTGCTCTCCTCCCCCACGCCGCAGATTGAGGGGGGCCGGAGGGGGAGGGGGAGGGGGGGGGGGAGTGGCATAGGAGAGGGGAAGGGAGGGGGAGAGACACCAAACATAACAAGACATACGTTCAAGACAGTACAAAGACAACTACAACACTAAAGACTTGGCTGTAACAAGAGAAGAGGTTAGCATCAAGATGAACCAAATATTCACTAAAGTGGTATGTGTGTATACGCGCATGTAAGTGGGCGTGAGCAGGTTTGTCACTTCCTGTGGAACGTTGGTGGACGTGAGGGGCGCGACAGGGCATGGCTGGCCCCGCCAACCAGTGGCCCCCAAGCATCGGGCCCCCCTCGCACACCCCGGCCGGGTCCCGGGGCCCCCGCCCCCAGGCGGCCACAAGCCCGACCACGCGGGGCCGGCGGCGGGGGCAGGCAGACGGGAACGCCACCCCCCGGGGCGCGGGGCCCAGGGGCGGGCCGGGGCAGCCGGGCCCCCAGGGCCCAGCCCACCACAACAAGCCGGGGGGGGGCCCCCCCACGCGCGCCGCAGCAGCGCCCACCGGAGCCCCGGCCCCCAGGCGGGCGAGGCGGCGCCCCCCGCAGCGCCCGGACGGCGAACCCCCAGGCCCCGCAGAGACGGGGTCTTTTCTGACCACCGCTCCACCGCTTCCCTGAAATTATCATCAACACTAGCCCTCAAATCCAAATCCATCCCCGGTTTTATTTTCTCCCGGTAATTGGTGCTACTGATTGGGCAGACTGTCACACCTGACTCCAGGTAAATGGATGGTGGAAAGCCATCTCAACCACGGAGGACCGTAAGTTTCTGAGCCCTGTCCTAAATAATGCTAATCTATTGATTTCTACATGCTTAATGTGGTTTGTGTGCCCAGGTTTTTACACAGGCTTACTGTCAGGCAGGGCTGGTCCCTTTTCCGGATACAGTTTATGCAGCTGCCGTACATGCTGTCCGTGATAATAATACAACCCAAACCTCAAGATGATGTCCCCTGATAAACTGTTTATTGCCTCCATCTTCAGTCTGTGTCATTCAAGGCTTATTGTGCTCTTTAAGAAAGTGAGTTGTGCTCCTCCCGTTAGTCTTCACAAATCATGCGTTGACCTGCCACTAAAAAAACTCCAAACCTCTAGTGAGAAACCTTTCCTTTACTGTCTGATCTTCACTTCCTCTCCAGTCTTTCCAAAGACTGCATCCTGATATTCAGACCTCCGCTCTGTTATCACAGATGTCTTGCCGATATCCGCTCTGGGAAGACCGCCAAAGTAGGTTTTACAATTCACTTTAAAAATACAGATTTTTGCAACCCGTTCACTGCCAGCTGACGCACTATGATGTGGTTTTAAAAATGTCCATAAGAGGGCAGCAGATCAGCATTCCAGAAAATTGTATTATTATTTTTCCTGAGGGAAGGGAAGCTATTGCTCAGTATCATGAAGTAATTTGATCTGATCACCCCCCCCCCCCTTCCTTAATTCTTGAAGGCAGGTCTAACAAAATCCTGTCTTTTGTGAAATAACGGCTAGCTAACATTGCAGTATTAATATCAGGAATATCACGTTTCACAGCAAGAAGGTACTTAAAGCCATTCATGTTAAGTACCTCCTCTGTAAATGGCTCAGTATGGCGGTGTTGTCTTAAGAACTGGCGGTGGAATCACCGTCTTTGATTTCTGTGGCAAATTAAACAGCTCAGAACTCAGAGAGTAGCCAGACAATTTGCATTGAAAGGGCTGGCCTCAGTTTGTAAAATAATATTACTCCCCTTGGGATGGGAACAGAGACCTAATCAGCTATCCAACATGCTGAGTGATACATTGTTCACAGTGTTCTCTATCAGAAATGACTAATGATGGCATTAGAGGGGTAACAATGGCGCACTACTCAGTCACGGATCAATCATTCAGTAATCCTTTTTTGAAAATATATGCCCCGAATGCCGGGCCCCCTCTTGCATTAAACAAACTTAAGTATGATAAACGCCATTATGATAAGCAAAATGAAGCAATCAGTAACCATGGATACAGTGGAGTGTGCGGCCCTTGGGCTGCTCGGTGGCTCGTCCTGTTAAAGCACGGTTCCAGTGTTCTTTGAAATATTTCAGTGTCAAATCTTAACTGTGCCAGTGAGGACTACAGCCGGCAGCTCTTCAGGATGACGTACAGTTGGCTGAAGCATTGCCCAGGAATGGCAGTCGGATTCCAGCAACTCATGGCTGATCCAGGCACCCAAGTCCATCCACTGAGCTGTACATGAGGAGTCTTCCTCCGACTCACATCTGTGCAAACCTGACCTGTGAACTGTGCTGTGATAAGAAGATATGATGCAGCAATGGAGAAGGCTTTAATAAAGTCTGCAGTCCTTCATCCTTCATGTTGTAAGATCACAAAATATATGATTAGAGTGTTAACTGACTTTTTAATGCTGATGTAATAGCCATTACTGGTAATTGACTTGCATTTAGAACACTGACTTAAGGATGATTAAACCCCATATGATGTGCATATTCATTGGGGGAGTGGACTACAAACAGACGTTTCCATTTTGTCCTCTGGTAGCAAAAAAAAAAGAAAAAAGAAAAAGGACAGAATCCATAAATGACTGCCTGCACTTTATTCCCTAAGCTGCGGGGCTGTGAGATTTTTCTGTCTCCTGTGGCGGCCGGTTGCCAGGTGCTGACTCACATTTGCGGGTTCGGGCCTGACAAAAACACGGTCCAAACCCTCTGCCGGAGCTCTCCGCAGTAGCCTACACACGTCGCAACGGCTTCCAGCTGCAAGACAAAGAACCGCGCGACGGCCTCGCGGCGAGGCTTCATCACTCGTTCCGTCTACGAGGGCGCTTCCAATTTTACCCCACAACCAAACGGCCTAAGCTGTGTTTAAATATTCATTACTGCTATAGCGATTTCCCCCTCAAGTTACACAGTTAACCTTCATTATTGAACACGTTATTGGTTTCTCAACAGAGTTTGAAGCATTTAAAAGTTTAATTCTGGTAATTAAACAGGCATAATGAGATGCTTATTCTGCCTCTTTTTTATCCCGCAGCAAGTGCAGAAACTAATTCACATAGCAGCACACGATCAAGCTGTGATGGTTTCTTTTTCAATTTTAGGTGAAATCAGCAAGGAAGAATTATATGGGAACAGCAGCTGTCACTGTTGCACTAAAGAAGTTAACATCATAGATGTAGTTCTTAAAACCTGGATTGACTAGCTAACTAAGAAAACTCTTTGCCTTTGGTCTTTAGATAAACTCAAATGCAATATTTAATTAAAGTTGGAATTAAGAGATGTCTTGGGAGAAGTAATGCTGGGCTGTGATTAGGGTCAGTGCAAGGCTAAAAGGAACACTGTAGCTTTTATTGCCTTGGAATGGGTTTATAAACTCTCTTATACTAATCAGAATTACGCCAACATATTTATTCCGCGTTCATGCACTGTAGCCCCATTAAAACCTGCAGGATAAAACAGAAAAGGATTTTGTAACGAAAGTGCCAATTCTTTTTTTGTTCAAAGGCCACAGGAGTCAAACTCAACCCTGACACAAGATACCACTACACACCAAGTACTCTCCTCACTTTAACAAATGTGGGGTGGACTAAATATGTGGGTCTAAATCTGAACATCTCGTGTTACGTCTGATGGCCCGAATGTCGATATATCTTGAACAACATTCCTTAAATGACACGCCTGTCTCTTCTGTGGCACTCATGCACCCTCCATTGTGCGGAGCAGGGCTGAGGGCAGGGCAGCAGAGCGTTTGAGGCTTGAGCGTGAGCGTGCTGATCTTCATGTGTGACGCACCAGAGCTCCTGTGGGCGCACAGTGCTGGCGTGTGGAGGGTGAATGAGACTGTCAGGGTTATTAATCGCAGGCCGCGGGTGCTGTTATCTGTAGCTGTTCTTCCTCTTAGCCTCCTGCAGGGGGTCACGCTCTCAGGTGTATTAATCAGAACCTCCCTCCTCCTCCTCTTCACATCTGTGTGACCGTGGGGGTGTCACCTACTGATTACCGACCCCTTCTGCCTCAAGTGCCCAATGTGCATCTGTGATTTGGTTTTAAATATATAGATTTGTATTCTTGCTGTTACTGTCATTCGTTTTCATTCATTCATTTTGATAAGATATATGTAAGTAATATATCTGTACAATAACTGGGTGTGGTGAAATGGTTTTTCTAGGTTGGTCCATCCCTTTTCTCACTTTGAACACCTCTGCAGGGCCCTGGGGGGAGGCATTATGGATTTCATCGCTGAGGGGAAGCTGGTTCTGATCAATGGGCAGCATGTTGCAGTGCCAGCTATGTTTCTAATATCAACATTAGCATTATTATTTCACATTGAAATGTTGATTCCCAAAACGTTTGACTTAGATAATTAAAAGTGTCACTGGGAGATTAAATTGAGTTGACTTTGTGAAAATGCTAGACTCCAAGTACTTTTGGAATCAGATTAATGTCCAGCGCTTCACACAGCACAAAGCACAGTTAGATTGAGAAATGTTTTTGGGCTGTTGAATTATACCTACACTATGATTATAGGAACATAAATATTTGTTTGGCTTTGCCAGCTTAGCTTGGCTGCAGCGGGAAAAGGAGCTGTGGTTCAGGGGAGAGGACCTGCAGCGATGAGCACAAACATATTTAATGGGTCTTTGAGAGTAAATATGGGTAAATGAAAAAGAATAATGAAAGAAACCTAAAAAACCAAACAGCAGCTGAAATCAGAACTGTAGTGGTGTCTCCATAGACCCAAGATGGTGATGAACTTATTTTGGAAGTTTTAATGTAAGTTTTCATTTTATTTTAATTGAGCCAATTAGGTGCATTGTACACAATTTCTAAAACGACACATATAGCTACAAACAATTGGCCCAGTGAGCATCATCTCCTGACAGTAATTTAAATGTTGTGCTACAAGCTTCTGTGTTATACAGTACATACCTGCGTGAATACATAATAAGTCGTTCCAGGGATTGGGGACAACAGGCCTATGTAGGTTTTAGGTAAACAAACTGGCACCTTTGGCCTTTGGCACATGAACGGAGAGTGCGTTATTTCATATGTGATAGCTGTAAAAGAGATTGTGCTTTCAGAATTATATTACACTGCACATCAGACTACTATCTTTAATAAAATACCCCTCTTCACTTTTAAGCAATCTTACACACCCTTATTACATCGTAAGTCCTGTTCCTGTACCCCAGCACAACATTGTGTAATATGCAGCAGGGCCTCCGATGGGGGGGGGACACTTAGTCAGGGGGGCTCAATGGAGGCCCAGTATATTGTGTAACTATTTTTAATGTGTTACAAAATACATTGGGGGTCAGGAGTGCTACCTTTTTTCTTTTTTGTCCCAATTGTGGCCCTAATGTTTAGAACATGGTTGGGATTATATTTAGGTTAGTGTTTTGACTTGGTAAAGGGTTCATTGTAATGTATTTGGATTTTGTTTACTTACATCAGTCAATGTGTAATAAGGAATTATATCTCTGAGTAACAATGACTAGTTAAATTGGATGGAAATAAGCATTATTTTGTAAAATGACAAAATATTGCTATATAAAACAAAAAAGCCTAGCTATAAACATAGGCTATATGTCAAATGTATGCTAACCAATTTTGTAATTACTTAAATTAGAGCAGCTTAATTATATTGTCTGTTGCTTCAATAAAAAACATTACATACCATCTGTTTCCTATGACCTGACAAAAGGCGAGAAATTAAATGTCATTTTGCTTGGCAAGCAGCAGTGTGTTTTCTACATATGCAAAATAAAGAACACACTTAAGCTCCACACTAAAAAATGAGCTCTTTGAGCATATCTGTTAGTGCAGATCATAAGTGTATTCTTTATTCATTTTGGTTTTCAAGACCAGTATAATGAAATGGCCAGACTCCAGAGTAGCAGTATCAGACTACCTTGAATGCCTGGTGTTTTTACTACTACTGCTGCTGCTCCTACTGTTACTACTGCAACAACTTCTGCTGCTAATACTACTACTCCTGCAACTACTGCTGCTACTACTACTACTACTACTACTACTACTACTACTGCTGATACTGCAGCGGATAGAGGGATGAATGGTGAAGGGCACAATTATTCTTCACGGAGACCATTCCATGGACACACTTGAGTTGGTGGGAACTGAGTCATTCACGGGATCCGTTCTGCAGCGTTCTTTAAATCCGAACTGCTTCCCACAGGCAATCTTTGCATTACTAACAGAACAGGGATTAAACTACACAATATTCAGTTTTTTTTGTTTTGAGTGCCAGTGTGGTGTAATATTTAGGGAAATGACCATACTGTAGATACAGAAGGTCTTAGGTCCCTTTGGAGAGGAAGCCATAAATGGATAATATCAAATATGCTGTGTAGACATTTCACATGAAGACATCAAATTAGCAGCAAAAAAGAATCGCTCCGGCATCCATTTATGATTAATGGTTCTGAAGGAAGTGACAAGAAAATTAAAAATTCGTGAAAAAAGAATAAATCGTTACAATTAAGTTTCACACACTAAAATGATCATGCTTATTTGTGCCAGAAAACAGAAACATGACCATATAAAATACAAAATGTGGGATGTCTGTAAGCCTGCTTAGTATAGGATGAACATTTCTAATGAAAAGGCACTGTGTTCTAATGGGGAGAGGGGGACGTTCTTGTAGAAGAGAAACAATAGAATATGAATGTAGAAATGAAACGAGAGCTCTATTAACCCCCGGTGGCCTCAGTGAAGCATTACCCACCGGAGAATGAGCGTCTGATCTGCATAATGAGAACTAGGGGCGGACAAAGGGCCTTGGGAGAGCGGTGCTAATCGAGAGACGGATGCGCAGACCGACCGAGGCGCGGGCCCCCGTTAGAGGCAGACAGCAAATAAGTCGAACGAGGCCCGGCGACCCCTACGCGCAGGTGACAGATCATTCATTACCGTGATTAAAATGTGGGAAGTCTACCTCGACGGCTTCCGTCAGAGTCTATTAGCATTCAAAGCGCTTGATTAAAACTGTCTGCATTAAACCGTATTTAACTACGGGAGACTAGGGGGAGATAATGTACTCTACTCCTCGCCATCCCGAGGGAGGGTTTGGATAGGCTACCCCTCCATCTCCGTATAAAACATCCCGAATAAACCCCCTAAACCTTCATCTCAGTCTCCCTATCAACGGTATCATCCTCCTCTGGTGAATAACGTCATCGTCACCCAACACCTTCTCCATTCATCATAGTCAGGAATGCGAGCGTGAATGTGGAATATGGCAGTGCGTAAATGAGTGCATATGAAATGATTCATTGCGAGAAGAAATTAAGCGGCGCTCTTTAACATATGTGCTCTTAATTATGGAAATCGGGTGTCGCCTCAGAAACAGCAGCGCGGCTCAGTGCACGGTTCTAAATCACTTTGATGAGAAGCAAACAAACACTCGCTTTGTGAAGATAACCAGCTCTCGTCTCTCTCCGGGAAATGCATGTGTTTATTTGATGCTCCTCACGGCCCAAATATACTCAAAGCTGCCGTCTATGCGACTTAATTACACAGAATATCACAACTATAGTCTACATTACAGTCCAGTAAATCTTTGGGCTGCAGGCCTACATCCGTTCATCTGTTTGGCAAATGTTAACTCCAAATGTTAACTCCATGGAAGTGATTATAGCTATTTGGAAATCAGTCTACTTTTCCGTAATACAGAGGCATACGTTTAGAAGGTAATCCCTTCGTTAGCACAATTGTGCTAGCAAACGAAAGGTTGAATTGGACTGATCCTGGCTTTACCTCATTAGAAATAATGAATACTACCAGAGAAATGCATCTTCCTGGAAGCATTTACGCGTATTTCTATTGGCCGTGGCCGACGTCGCTGTAAAATACAATTGTAAGACGCAACGGAATTGCTGAAACGCTGGTAGCTGATTGCACTCACAAATTAATTATGATCCAAATACAATTAGGATAGTGTAATTAATGGACTGTAATTAGGTATGACACGAGTGCCTTCCTAATGGCAGCTGCAAGTTTAATCGCAGAATCTGCACTAATTTCAGAGCTGGACCACATGCAGACACAGGTGTAAAACACACCCAAAACAATGGTTTACTTTTAAACAATTATGGACAAAAACAAAATATGGTTGCACACAATATTATTACGTATATGGGACTTCAACTGATTAGGACTTGTACTACCAAGTAATGAATCAATTGAAGTTCAGTATGCATGCATGCGTATACAGTGTTTGTATGTATGCATGTATGCATATAGGCTATATGAATATATACCAGACAAAATAATGTGAATTTCTGCCCAATACATATTTTATAATATAAATAAATCCTATATTAAAACAAGCTGTGATAGGTGCGCCATGGCTCAGGCAGTAAGAGCAGTCGTCTGGCAGTCGGAGGGTTGCCGGTTCGATCCCCCGCCCGGACTGTGTCGAAGTGTCCCTGAGCAAGACACCTAACCCCCAAATGCTCCTGACGAGCTGGTCGGGGCCTTGCATGGCAGCCAATCGCTGTCAGTGTGCTAGTGTGTGTATGAATGGGTGAATGAGAAGCATCAATTGTACAGCACTTTGGATAAAGGGGCTATATAAATGCCAACCATTTACCATTTAGGTGGCCTAGATGCTACTGTAATGGCAAGGTCACATCCCGAAAGAGGGGCCAGTAGTGTGTGTTCTTTGGGGTAGAGAACCATGCCACGTGGGAGAGAAGGCCAAAAGAGTGGAGGAGAATGACACCTTCACCCTGTACACATCCAATCGCACAGAACCATCACAGCCAATCGGCTTTAACCCTTTAAGGGCAGGCTTCGTGGAAACTTTTTTCTTTCAAATTTCCAAAGTTCCACAATCCAATTGCTTTCAATCATCAATGGCGATTGTATAAAGTACTCCCACACTGATACGAGCTCATTGATGCTAAAAATGATATCATAGCACATTATTAGAATATGATCATCCATTTGCTAGACTATAAGATTCAGTATATTTCCCTATAATTGTGTGATATATTGTACATAATGTTTACTGATAAAGGATTATATAGGGCTGTGTGGGAACCACGATTCTCCCCCTTGTTTTGATGGGTGGCGACTCAAATTCACCAATTAAATTTGTTTGGACAGATTTCTCAAGAGGTAGTTAAATGTCAATGCCATGTAAAAATAAATGTAAATTCATTCTTTGAGTTCCTGCTTCGTTCACAGATCAGCACGATTGCTCTATTGACTCACATCCTTGGCTTCCTTTCAGATCTATACACAAATAACAGCCAGGACCCATCCTCTGCGGATTTAACAGGACTAATGTGTGTTTTTCAGGCGGCTGGTTCAGTCCATTTGTCAGTGTTTTTGTGGGGACAGAAATTTAAATTGCACATTCAAGTGATGTGAAATCTATACGCGTGCCATTTGCATTTCCTTTGACATGTAGATTATGCATATTAATTTTGCAGAGAGGACTGAAAGCTGGAATCACTGAAAGGCTTGTGTGACACGCTCCTGACTTGTACAGGACAATAGGTGACCCTTCTGTTCCAAAAGTCCATTTGTGTTATACAGCAAGACACGTACTGTGTATGCATTGTGTGTGTGTGTGTGTGTGTGTGTGTGGAATATATCCAAACAAAGAGATGTATTCCATCTCATTTTCTTTCTGTGTGTGTGTGTGTGTGTGTGTATACACACACACACACACACACAGACATACACACATTGACAGACTTGTGCTAATATGCCATTTACTGATACAATAAAAAAAAAACTTGGGCTGTATTAGAGTTCATTTAATATGATCGTAGAGATAACATTCTCTTTATTTTTATCTTTTTTCTGAAAAACAAAAAGGTTTTTGTAATCCTCTCGCGATAACATTTCAGAATTCTGTACAAGATAAAAAGAAAGCACTGCTGAAGGTACAGAGTAGAATCTCAACCTAGAAAAAAAACTTCAAAATAAAAAATAGAAGAGGTTTACAATAGAAATTAGTAGTAGGACATTGTCTGAAGTGCAATGGCATATCTTGAATGAGTTTAAAAGTGGAAAAAAATGAAATAAAAATACTTCTCTATTTTAAACAAACAGTCATTTCTTTACAGAGTAGAGCCAGAATAATCTGATGTATTTAAACCTGTAAAAACATATTTACAAATAACCATGTTTTCATATATATTTTTCATTATCACATGTACGTCAGCACCAGTACAAAATAAAACCCAAAATAAAAGTAATAAAACAACAACAACAACTAAAAAGAAAAAAAAAAAGAAAAGAAATATAATGTCTACATTTGACTTGGTCCCGGATCCACAATATTTGGAGGAAGCTTTGAAGGACAGTCCAACCAATTCTTCACGGACTAAACTGTGAGATGGCTGCCCACAACACCATCAGACACTGAAGTGGTTCTCTTCTTTCTTTTTCAAAGGTTTGCATTTTCTCTGAAGCTGGACATATGCACCCCCTACCACCGCCTACAGAACTAGAGCATCATGGGAATATACCGCAACAGAGCAACAAGGAAGGCCTGAGAGACAGGTCTTTAATAGGAAACAACATGTGAATGCCCATTTGCACACTCCCATTTGTACATCATGACATGAAAATGAAACAGAATTCTGAAAAGGGGGGATAGACATTCATTGATGCAGTTAATATATATATATATATATATATATATATATATATATATATATATATATATATATATATATATATATATATATATATATATATGGAATACATTAGTGACTTGGCCAAGTGAAGGCTTTTTGGTTTGTTAGTCAGAGACTTCTGTGTGATATCTTCAAGCGCTAAATATCAGTTTATTTGAAGTTGAGTTCTGAACATCATTAAATACACTGGAACCAGTTCTAACTGGACTTTACTAGCTCCAACTATACCTTTAAAATCACGATATGAATATGTAGTTCTGCTTCTCATTCAGATAACACTGAAGCCAGTAAACAAGCCTTCGCTCATTTTATAATTTCACACAGACCTCGATCACCGTCAGTGTGCGACAAAGGAAGGACTGTTCAGGTACGCAACAGAACTGGTGGCACCAAAATCTCAATTGAACACAGAAGTAGTGTAAAGATTCAACACACCCTTCCCCCCTCCCCTTCAGTCTTATACAATTGAAAAATCTGAGGAACGGCTCTGAATGTGGTGTCTGGGGTGAACACTGGCGAAGCAGCGCTGTGAAGTCACGCTGCAGTCCTACAGGGCTGCCGGAAACCACGGAGACAGCAGCCTGATTGTCGGAGGGAACAAAGCTCAGCCCACAATGCTCTCCGTTGTGACAATGGCCTGCAGAACTCGGGGGGTGGGGATTTTACTTAACCACGCCCCCTTTTTCAGAGTGAGAGACAACAGCACCATTCACACACTGGAAGCACTCCAAGGCCACCTCCTGCTCCCCACCAAAGGCCACCCCACCTCCTGCTCCTGCGATTCCTGCCCATCCATCTGATATCTGATCCCCCCCCCCCCGTTAACACACGTTAAAATCTACGTTTGGACAATGCGGGAGCAGAGGCTTCTTCTGAACAGAGCAGACTGATTTCTCCTGCCTGGGCAGAGCATGATCTTTCAGCCGGGGTCCCTCCCTAGTGCCAGCCAGCTCACAGGACACACAACTTACTGCGCATTCTCCTCGAAAAGAGGTTTCTCAGACTCACACACCTGCTAACGACTGCACAGGTACAGCTGAGGAATACACCTTTTCACAAGTCCCAACTGTATAGTACAGAATTGTGATTTCAACAAAAAAGGTAAAATCTCCCCTTGTTTTCAGAAAAATAAAACCAAAATGCAACCTCATTTATACCAGGGAGAAAACAAACTTCCGTATAATAGCAAGGAATATATTTGAATGCTTACATTTCAAACAGCCGAGTTGTTTCAGGACATGTGAATTAGCTTTGCTCTATCAGAAACGGTCGCCCGCGGTGGCTGACACCTTCGGTTTCT
The DNA here is from genome assembly GCF_963514075.1 of Conger conger. Classification (NCBI taxonomy): domain Eukaryota; kingdom Metazoa; phylum Chordata; class Actinopteri; order Anguilliformes; family Congridae; genus Conger; species Conger conger. Next base: position 46,592,742 of record NC_083765.1, on the reverse strand, counting down.
ACGGCTCGGTCGTCTGGGCGGAAGCAGATACGCTCTGCCGTGCCGCTCCCCTAGCTGTCGTTACACTCGTTTTGTTTTCTCTTCCCCCGCTCCCGCTCCCGCTCCCGCTCCCTCTCCCTCTCCCTCAGAGCTCTGGGAAGCCGCCGGGTCCCTCGCAGTGCGCCGCGGAGATGCCTCGCGCCGGTTGCCTAGCGACTGCCCGCCCCGACAGAGCGTGCGCGAGCGTTCCTGTTTCACCGCATCAAACAGCACACAAACGCAGAGGAAACGTGAGCCCCCGAACAGCACACAAACGCAGAGGAAACGTGAGCCCCCGAACAGCACACAAACGCAGAGGAAACGTGAGCCCCCGAACAGCACACAAACTCAGAGGAAACGTGAGCCCCCGAACAGCACACAAACGCAGAGGAAACGTGAGCCCCCGAACACAACACAAAACAACACTAAAATGATTTTTTTGGAAAGAAATGACTCGAGTATCAGGAATTGCTTTGCTCTGCTATGAAGTACAGCAAATACACTTAAAATGCCAAGATAGCTGATGCCCTATATGAAGATGGCTATGGTGGTTCTGACTGTTGTGACACACTAAATCTAAGGGGACAGGCCATTGACCAGAACAAATATTTGAAAAAATAAAATAAAATAAAAATAATCGCCAATAAAGTATCTTTTTAAAATGTACCTTGCATCACCCCCTCCCTCCCAAATCGTGCCACTTGAAATTCATCCAGAGACGGATTCCAAGATATAGATATAGTTTATAAGGGTTGATTTAAAATCTATAGAATTTTGCCATTTTTCATTTTTTTAAAAACCCAAAAGAAAATGAGCTCCAAAAGCCCCAGTAGGAGTGATCACCCTGACCCACCTCCACAGAGAGGAGGTGCTCTTTAACTTACCATGACAGCACAGACGAGAGACACAAAACAGGTTGGATTTTTTCAGCTCAGTAATGTTTTACAAAACAAAAACCTATAGTCTTTTATCTGTTTTTTTTTTTACTCTCTTTTTAAAATTTTGTTTTAAATCCCTCTCTCTCCCCCCCACCCCTCCCCGCTTTCTCCCGCAGCCGACGGCGAGCTCGACCCTGTTCCCGTTCGCTATTGGCTGGGGAAGAACTCGTCCATCCACCCGTCCGTGGAGTCCAGCTCCGCCCCGTCGGGCAGGTTAAAGGAGCCGGCGCTGGCTGGTTGGCTGCCGTAGCTGTACGTCAGGTCCTGACTGGCTGTCCGCTGGTAGCCCTGGGGCTGCCCGCCCTGCACGTACGACCCCCCCGTCCCCGCCATGGTCTGCCCCGGGCCCTGGCTAAACGGAGTCATGTTGGGCACGCCCTGGCCCATGCCAGTCATTACCATGGGCCGGGGCTGGTTGGTCCTTGGCTGCCCTGACATGTGGGGTACCATCTGCCCGCCCATGGCAGGGTTCATGGCCCTGGGGTCCACCATGGTCTGCCCCATCCCTTGAGGAAAGTGCTGCTTGGCCATGCGGGGCTGCCCCGCCTGCATGCCGTAGCCCGGCCCGCTGTTACTGAAGGCCACCATTTCGGCGCTAGTCCGGCCGCCCATGGCCTGTAACGTCTGCTGCTGCTGCTGCTGCGCCCAGCCGGCCGGCCCCGGGTGCCCGCCCCCTCCCATCATGCTCTGCAGTCTCTGCGCCTGGGCTTTGGCCATGGGCGGGCCCACGGCCGGGCCCTTCATCTGCTGCTGCGCCAGGGCGGGGTTCATCATCATGCCCTGGCCGTACCCCCCCACCATGCCCACCGCCGGGCCCCCCCCGCCCGGCGGTCTCTGGCCCTGGGGCGCGCTGTGGGGCGGCAGGCCCATGCCGCTTTGGTTGGGGTGCTGCAGCATCTGGCTCATGGCCGGGTTGAGGGGGTACATGCCCTGCTGGGCCTGGGGGGGGCCGCTGTACCCCAGCGCCATCTCGGACTGAGGCCCCGACGACGGCATGGAGGACGGGGTCTGCACCGTCGTCATGGGGATCATGCCCTGGCTCTGCTGCTGCTGCTGCTGCTGCTGCTGTGCGAGCAGGCGTGCGTTTCGGATGCTCTGCAGGGCCTGGTTCCTGGCCGCCAGCTCCTGCGGCGTGCCTGAGGACGAAAAGCAGGGAGAAGCATGAATAACAAATAAACTCACACATAAAAATACACAATCAAGGCGAGATCCTTGATTCAAACTTTCAATTTCCACTTAGCAGACACCTCCTGTACTTGGGTGACTTATACAGCCAGGAGACGATGCATTATTCATGTTTACAGCTACAGCTATTTACTGAAGCAATTCTGGGCAGGTATTGCACTGTCTAGAGGGGCACGGCCACATCTCATCGACGATTCAAACCTGCAACCTCCTTATATAACGTTCTCTAACCCTTCACTCCACACACCAAATATCCAGATCAAGAAAACGAGTCAATGTCCAGAAATCCTTCATCTTGCAGTCCCTTTCTCTTCTGTATTCTGTCGTTATTCCGACACATTAGCCAGGCATGCGATGGCTAGGCTATTTGTCCCAGAACCTGGTAGGATTTTGATGTGGTTTTAAATGGCTTTATAGGGCTTTACAGTGATGAGCTGTACTAGAGGAATGACTATTGAGTTGGACTGTGTTATCCTGTGTTTACCCATAGGGCCTCTTTTGTAATTATCACTACTGCTAGGTGTCATTAGCCACTTGTGGCTACTGTGAGATTCTTAGTGTGTGGCGTTGATAATCTGATGTTCATCTGCCGGCAAACTGAGCTAAACTGCCAGGATCTAAATCCCTTTTCTCGTCCAACTTTGTCATAGGAGACAGGCCAATTTCTTACTTGCCGCCAATTTTCGGTTCTCGACTTTGACAAATACAGCTTTGTAATGCTATTCGCTCGGCAGCCGGTAAGTGCGTGCGGTGGAGAAATCGCGAACGGCCTTATCAAAACCCATTTCTCGCAAACAACTTCCACTACGCATTTCCAACTTTATTGCCGCGTACAGGGGAGTAAATCAACGCCGCAGTGGAGCCCAGGCGAGCGCCGCCCCTCCATTAGCCCGGGGACGCTCTGCCTGTCAGTGATCCGAGTTGACTCGACGGAACAGTTGAGATCTGGGGCAGGTTGCCGTGGCAACAAGCACAGTCGGAGAAAGAGGGAGGGAGAGCGAGAGAGTGAGAGAGAGAGAGAGACAGAAGGGGGGGGTGAGGGCATATATTTCAGACACACTGGGCTCTCGTGAGATGTGCAGAATTGCTACTCCTAGGTTACAAATGACCTTACGCAATACACCGGGGCTGTCTCGATAGAATTCCAGAGCGTTGATGGAGTCGCCGAAAAACAGCCCCCCCCCCCCCTTCGGATTAGATCTAATATAGTATCCATGGAAACGTGGAAAAAAAAAAAAATCGATAGGAAGAGACACATTTACCCTCCAGGAGGGCGCTGTTGGCAGTTGCCGGTGGTGGACCACCATTAATCTGGAACATCGAGCCTGCAATGATATACTGTGAGGTAAATAAAGGGTGTCTGATAGACACTGTGAGGGACTTCACAGTGCCAAACCCATCCCCCCTCCACCCCTGGGACATCACAGAGCCAAAATCCCCCACCCCCCCCCTCCTCTGCGCATTCCGAGGCCTTCACTGGGCGGTCAACAGCATCAACCGCAAGCTAAACTATGAGTAAACAAAAACCCAACCGAGGAGAAAATACTTTAAACAGCACAGAGGACGAGAGCATCCAGAAATATAACTCCATAAAGTGTGTAGTCAAGACAAAACAAGCATTTCATTTCAGAAAAAACTAAAATAATCCTTTTTGGCAGGCTGATTTAGAGAACAGTCCAAGGTCACAGTTAAATATACTATCTAAAGCCTTTGCATTATGAAGGCGTGGAGGCCAGCTCAGGTGCATATCTGTGGCATGGAGGCCAGCTCAGGTGGATATCTGTGACATGAAGGCCAGATCAGGTGGATATCTGTGACATGGAGGCCAGATCAGGTGGATATCTGTGACATGAAGGCCAGATCAGGTGGATATCTGTGACATGGAGGCCAGATCAGGTGCATATCTGTGGCATGGAGGCCAGATCAGGTGCATATCTGTGGCATGGAGGCCAGATCAGGTGGATATCTGTGGACGGCTGTGGAAGGATTATGATTGTATGTGCAGCAGGGGGAGTGCGGGGGCTTGATGACAGGGAAGGTGTAATCAGGGAAAGCGTTCTGCTCCGTCTCCATTCCTCCCGCTGTCGTGCGGTGCCACTTCAGCCTGCGGGGGGGAATTTTCATCAAGAGCCCCGCCAGGTCCTCACGCCAGCGCTCGAGGGGCTCGTCCCTACGGAAGGGGCCGGGTTAATTACGCCTGCCGACGTAGTGGAGGTAAACACAGCGACCGTGAGCCCAAACTCACACAGCTTCCCCTTTAGTCCGTTCTGATTTCACGCAAGTGTCTGTCTGTCTGTCTGTCTGTCTGTCTGTCTGTCTGTCAGTCTGTCTGTCTGTCTGTCTGTCTGTTTGTTTGCGTGTGGTTTTGGAGGAAATTGTAATTGCCTCCACAGGACTGAACCCACTGAGTGTGGAGGCCAGTAAAATATTCAGCAAATGGTGATACCTAATGGACTGGCTCAGTGCCACTGTGGTTGGAACTCTGGAATTGGCCCAGCACCCAGGAGGGAGAGTGCACTCCTACAGAAGTTCAGTCTGCACCACATCCTTGGCACGGACCCTGTAAGGAGCCGGTGAGCTCCGTCCAACACCCGAGTCCTGTCAGAAGAGAAATCTGTTCCCCGGCATATCAAATGCATCTCCTTCTCACACCGCTTTGCTTTTGATGTTTCTGTAAATGTCTGTTGTAAATGTCTGTGTTATTTTGTCTGCCTGGCTTCCGGAAAATGCCGCCATTTTGGCCGGATCTCTCTTGAAAAAAGAAAACCATGATCGCAACATACTCACCTAGCAAAATAAAGGTCGAAAAAATATATTTTTAAAAGACTTAGCAGTAGTGATTAGACGTGGTACTACTGCCCATTTCAGACCACAGAATTTGGGATAACCTCCAGCGCTCTTGCACATCCAGGTTCCAACAGCACGTCATCATAAGCGGGGACCGTCAACTGGAACCCCAAGTGGGCACAGGGAGAACATACAAACTCCACACAGAAGGGCTCAAGCTGGGATTCAGTGAGGTGACAGTGCATCACAGTGCCGCTCCACACTATAAATGGGTAACCATTGGTGAACTGGACAGAATGACAGGGTAGCCTCCCCCCTCCTCCTCACCCGAGCCCAAAAAATGTGCCTCTTACCCTGGAACTGGTTAACCTGCTGGACTGGGTAGGGGTTCCGCTGTTGCTGCGGTAACTGCCGGGGCAGGTGCTGCTGCTGCTGCTGCTGCTGTAACTGGGAAGAGAAGAGGACAAAATGGCGGCGCGTGAGGCAGGAGTTTCAGCACATTCAGTCCTGTGCCATAACTCTCCAGTGTGATAAATCACCAGCCGCCATATACAGGGGACAACACCAGCAGGGAGGACAGGGAATGCCACAGATGCGATTGGAAACGACGAACTGCACAACAGAATATAATCGAAACACAATAGGAAAATGCTACTGTTTCAAGGCATTTGCCGAACATTCACTTTTCACCATGATCATGAGGACCCAAAAAATGTCTTGAGGCATAAAATCCTTTGCACATCATCGCTTACTTAATAATGAACCCTTTCACTAAGCAGCACAGCAGCGAATATACAAGTTAATAAAAAAAATCAACGATGATTTTGCTGACAAAAAGATCCATGATAAAAGGCTAACAAAATAACAAAAAAGAGGTGCTCATGTGGATGTGTTGCCGTAGGAACGGCAGGCTGAGATCTCTGTGAGACGCAGTGGGCTGTTTGGTGTACTTCAACACTCTGTGTACAACCAGTGCATTCCCCTGCAGAAACAATTCACTGAAACGCTGATACAGCTAATTACCAAATATCATATATAAATATAATATTCCCCTCAAGTGGAGATATTCAGGCACATTTCAGACATCTTCTGTTTATGGACTACACTCCATTATTGATTTAAGCCATATGCATATAAGATTTCATTATGAGAAGTAATCCTTTCTGAAGGAAATACTAAATTATTTTTATGCACTGTATTAGTACAATTTACACTGCTACAGTTTCCCTCTCCAGTATTTCAAGCTCGCCTCTATACAGACAAGGGTAGGTCACACACGCACGCACGCATCGCCTGTCAACGTATACCACAAATGGTACATAACAGCACGGTAAGGCTACAGTGAACTTGCGATGCAGCTAGACTGGAATGCCGGTGGATATTCTATGAACATGCAGGCTGCCATTTTGAATGGACCCAATGCGTCGGCGAGCAGTCGGCTCACAGCTCAGCGCGTGCGTCCGCTGAGAATGAAACACTGCTCAGTGGAGCTTTGCGGTAATTTACACGCCGTATTAGAGAGAGAAACTAATGGGACGTCCTACATTAGCGCACAGCGGGGTGCATAAAGGCAGGCTGGGAGGAGGATGGGCGGCTACGACACAGGTCTCCCTGGCTTCTCATGAGCGTGCGAGCGTGCGAGCGTGCGTGTGTGTGTGTGTGTGTGTGTGTGTGTGTGTGTGTGTGTGTGTGTGTGTGTGTGTGTGTGTGTGTGGGGAGGGGCTTTGTTGTGAAATTAGCTCAGAGACAAAAGCGGTGACACAGAGCTGGGCCTCTGGCAGGGTTACACCATGTTTACTACACAGTTATGCCATTGTTACACCATGATCACTGTATGGTGACATGGTTACAGCATGATCACTGTATGGTTGCATGGTTACATGGTTACACCATGATCACTGTATGGTGACATGGTTACACCATGATCACTGTATGGTGACATGGTTACAGCATGATCACTGTATGGTGACATGGTTACACCATGATCACTGTATGGTGACATGGTTACAGCATGATCACTGTATGGTGACATGGTTACAGCATGATCACTGTATGGTGACATGGTTACAGCATGATCACTGTATGGTGACATGGTTACAGCATGATCACTGTATGGTGACATGGTTACACCATGATCACTGTATGGTGACATGGTTACAGCATGATCACTGTATGGTGACATGGTTACAGCATGATCACTGTATGGTGACATGGTTACAGCATGATCACTGTATGGTGACATGGTTACAGCATGATCACTGTATGGTGACATGGTTACAGCACGATTACGTGGTGGTTACTGAGCGGTTAAAGTGGGTACGTGGTGGTTACTGAGTGGTTAAAGTGCGGTTTGTCTCTCAGGTACGTGGTGGTTACTGAGTGGTTAAAGTGCGGTTTGTCTCTCAGGTACGTGGTGGTTACTGAGTGGTTAAAGTGCGGTTTGTCCCACAGGTACGTGGTGGTTACTGAGCGGTTAAAGTGCGGTTTGTCTCAGGTATGTGGTGGTTAGTGCTCTACCTGCTCGGCCAGGAGCTGCTGCTGTTGCTGCTGCTGCCGCTGCTCCCGCAGGATCTGCTGCTGTTCCATCAGGTGCAGCTGCACGCGCTTCTCCTGCTCCATCTGCATCATCTGCTTCATCATGGCCGCCTGCTGCTGGTTGCCCAGGTAACCCGGCGCCCCTGGGTTGGCGTTGGACCCTGGAGCCACTCCTCCTGGGCCCGGCAGGGGAGGCTGTACCCCACCGGACTGCCGCGAGATACCCACAACACCCTGCTCCTGAGAAAGAGAGAGAGAGCGAGGGAAGGGGGGGGGGGATACATATATTAGAGCTAACATTACACATTACAACCAATGTTGAGTGTAACACACATTACAGCCGACGTTGAATGTAACACCCATTACAGCTAACATTGAGTGTTACAGCACATTTCAACTCACGTTGGGCAGCATCTATTATTCCCAATGAATATTTGCGACGGCTCACATTCAATAAAACTAAAACAATCAGTACAGATAAAGTCATCCGCTGCATTAACCGATGCGCTCACAGTAAGGCGGCCATTGTTCAAGGCATCCATATTGTTCAAGGCATCCATTTCACCAAGTGGATTAGAAACAATGGCCACTTGAGATCGGTCTTGCCTCCGAAAGAACAAAAACTCCTGATGAAAATGAACCGTGCGCAAAGCTATCAAAGCGCACTAGCCGCGTTTGACAGAAACACAACACAGGTGAGAGAGTCGTGGCGGTAATTCACAGCTTATGGTAAAACGGGATGAACAGGGCCATTCACGGCACGTGGCCGCTGGTGTTTAACAATAAGCCTGCATTGTCTCCTCCACCGGGGAGGACACACAGAGCATGTGGTCGGGAGACGCATGCCCGGCACAATGTTTGATTTTCAGACCTATTCAGTCTAATCAAGGCCAGGAACATGATTCATAATTCATAACAAGCAGAAAAGGATTAGGCGTAATGGCGCATCTGCGATAGCCCAACAGGCAGTTGGTTTTGTGTGCTGCTCTTGTGTGGACAGAAATATCCCCACTCTGTGCTGTACATGAACTGGAGATTAGGCCGTGAACACAACTTTAAAACAACACTAAAACTACATGAAGCATGAGCAACATGTGTCAGACTGACGGCCTAGAACAGGACTGCCGTTCCTGGAGATCTACCATCCTGTAGGTCAAACCTTAATTTGGCACACCTTATTCTACTAATTAGTAGCTTGACAAGATCTCGTAACTGTTGAATGAGGCGTGCTTTCTCGAGCCAAGTCAGAATAAAATGTGTACAGGTGGTGGTGAAAACCTACAGGAGGGTAGATCTCCAGGAACTGGGTTCGGCTACCCTTGATGATATCATTAATACTCAAATCTGGCCCTTAATTGGGTTTTCTTTTCTCCCAGGTAATTAGCTGCACAATTCCTGCTACTGATTGGCCATATTGTCTTCACACCTGACTCCCAGGTAAAGCGAGTGTGGGGAAACCAACACTGGACCTCCCACCAGCAGGGGGCAATGACACAACATACCCTCCCAGTCAGGTAAGACCTGCTGTTGTTAACTGTACATTTTATCAGACCCGGAATCCACTGCAACTCTCATCCCCTGCTCATCCCAGTAGATTATGCCCACATGGGAAAATTCAAATTTTCCAACCCAGCTGTTCCTAAACCCTGTTCAGGTCTGCCGTAATAAAGGTTCTCACTCCAACCCCAACAAAGCACACCCCATTCAACAGTTCTCATTGAGTACAATTAGTACAATTGGGTGTACCAAATGAGGGTTGGAATGAAAAGCTACAGGACAGTAGATCTCCGGGAACAGAGTTGGGCAGCCTTGCTGTAAAGTGTTCTAACTTCTGTCAAAATGAGAACAGCTCCAGTGGACCGGTGGGGGGGGGAACTGATCCCCCCCAGACGCCCTCTTTCCCCCGCTGGGGTGAGTTGTGCGATAGCGCGCACGAGGTTGCCAGGTGGAGTGGTTCTTTCTCAGGATGCCAGCTGCGGGAGAGAAGACTCAAACACTTGACTCTGCCGCAGACGGAGATGCAGGTGTTTCGCATACCGCTTTGACGGTTAAAAAGATCTGCTGCGCCTCCATCACTTAACACGAGCTGCCCCTCCCCCCTTCTGAAAATGACACATCCGCCGTGGCTACAAGCAGCTGCACACGCGCACACACACACACACACACACACACACACACACACACCCAATAAACACACACTCGCGCACACAGAAGTGCATGCACACACACCGAGCCATCTACAGCTGACCGAACGAACAAACAAACAAACGCAGGAACAGCTTCCCTTCAGCACAGCAGAAAGTGGCAGAGTGAGTTATTCACAAGAGTACTCGTGAGTCATCAGCCCCTTCACCAGATCCCCACACTGCATTTGATAAAGATACGACCGCATTTCAGAACGGAAACCGCTCAAAAGGCCAGCGATGGCGAGAGATGGAGACTGCCTGCCTGCTGGGTTAGGTCGCAGGACGACGACATGCTAAAAAAATCAAGAGGTATGTACATGTCTTGAACATCATTTATCGACAGAAGAGACAACCGTTCAGTATGTCTCACATCGTACGACAAAAGGGCATTTTCTTGTTGCCAAAATTGCATCTTTCTTCATGAGTCTGTGTCACATGGAATATTGCATTTCAAACACAAAGCAACACACGGGAGCAGACAGGAAAAAAACCCAGCCTGCTCGAGGAAACCAGAGAAACCTCTCAGCTGGAGCCAATCAGAGGGGAACCTGCAACGGCACCCTCCTGCCAGAAGGTGGCGACATTGCGCCACTTCACCGGCCTCCTCCTCCCCTCTCCTCTCCCCGGCCTTTTCCCAGCAGATGGCTTAATCATGGCCGGTGTAATATACGTCTCCTCTTCCTCTTGGATAATGTGTCTGAGGCTGGGCTGCAGCGCTGGAGTGTGACGGCGGAAGAGCAGGTAGCTTGGCAACTGCCGCTATAATCGCGAACAGATGGCGCTCATGGCGAATGATGGACATGGCCGCTCCGCAGCCCCGAGACAACCCGCCAAGGGCTCCCGCGGGAACAGAAGCCCTCCTCTCCGCTCCCGATGAGTTCCTCTCCCACCGCCATCCATCTCCTCCCCCCCCCCCCCCCCCCCCACCTCACGCACACCCGTGAAATCACCGCACCGCCCCCCGTGTCTCCACCCCTGTCCCTTACCCTTTCTCTCTGAAGAACACCATCTTTACTCCTATAATGCAATATTCTCAACCCCCGAGTCCTGAACCCAGCGCTGCCTGTAGCACACGGACGTGTGCGCTCCCTCGCCTGGTTCCTGGTTTGGGGGCCGACGCGCGGCGGGTTTGGGGGCTGAAGCGCGGCGGGTTTGGGGGCTGAAGAGCGGCGGGTTTGGGGGCTGAAGAGCGGCGGGTTTGGGGGCTGAAGAGCGGCGGGTTTGGGGGCTGAAGCGCGGCGGGTTTGGGGGCTGAAGCGCGGCGGGTTTGGCGGGTTTGGGGGCCGACGCGCGGCGGGTTTGGGGGCCGACGCGCGGCGGGTTTGGGGGCTGACGCGCGGCGGGTTTGGGGGCTGAAGAGCGGCGGGTTTGGGGGCTGAAGCGCGGCGGGTTCGGGGGCCGACGCGCGGCGGGTTTGGGGGCTGAAGCGTGGCGGGTTTGGGGGCTGAAGCGTGGCGGGTTTGGGGGCTGAAGAGCGGCGGGTTTGGGGGCTGAAGCGCAGCGGGTTTGGGGGCTGAAGAGCGGCGGGTTTGGGGGCTGAAGCGCGGCGGGTTTGGGGGCTGAAGCGCAGCGGGTTTGGGGGCTGAAGAGCGGCGGGTTTGGGGGCTGAAGAGCGGCGGGTTTGGGGGCTGAAGCGCGGCGGGTTTGGGGGCTGAAGCGCGGCGGTTTGGCGGGTTTGGGGGCCGACGCGCGGCGGGTTTGGGGGCCGACGCGCGGCGGGTTTGGGGGCTGACGCGCGGCGGGTTTGGGGGCTGAAGCGCGGCGGGTTTGCGGATGGCGGTTGAGCGCTCTCGTCCAGCACGCCCACCGGGTTTGGCTCTACCTGCGCGGCTCTCTGTGCGATGGTGAGCATCAGCTGTCAGGCTAATGAGCAACTGTTCACCGCTCATTTCCACCCTTAATTAGAGTCTAGGTAAACATTTATGTAGTCAGGATCATAGCAGGAGTCTTTGGGGGGGGGGGGGGGGGGGAGAGAGAAAAAGAACTTAAGGTTCGCAAATTAAAAATAAACAATATGCTGCGCTTGACGATGATTAATCCGTACTCCAACCAGAGCGTCTTTAAATACAGCTGTAACATATGGAGACGTGCATTCCGCATTTTCCATTATGAATGAGACTTAACCACGGGAAGAGCAACAAAGACGCATGAACTGAAATCCTATTCCAAGCCCTACACTCCACCAGCGATGGCGCTGGCCTCCAAACATATGCGGAGCTGAGGGCAGGAAGAGCCATGGTGACGGGGTGCAGTGAGTTACGCGGAGAAATGGCCAGATGGACAGCGCGCTGGAGAAGACCGACGGTACAGGTGAAACGCCCCTCTGCGACGGGGCCCTGTGTGGTTTGTGATTCGTGGAAAGTGGCTGTTCATGAGGGGCAGTGCATTCTGGGAGCTTCCTCCTGATCCAGAGCACAATCCCCTGCTAACCTGCGTCAAGCAAGCATCAAGAACCTCAATCCTGCACCAGCACAGCAATATGCTCTGAACAGCCACCAGTTAATAAATAGCAAGTCACTGTGTGCAAGAGGAAAAAAAGTCAGCCTTTTGGTAAAGGAATGGGGAGGCGTGGGGGAAGGCACATTCCATATGTGCGTGTACATGCGTGCGTGCGTGGGTGCGCGCGTGTGTGTGTGTGTGTGTGTGTGTGTGTGTGTAGGGTTGGGTCAGATAAATGAATGAGTATTGCAGCTCAGTTCATGGGTTAAACTCGAGCTTCTACTGTAGATGGGATAACAGAAGATGGGGTAAAAGAGGCGGTGTGCACAGGGAAAACTCACTGAAGCGGCATTAGCTGAACTCTGGTGTTAAGGGGATCTTTATTAGTGTGCGGGTCAGAGTGTTACATAAGCCTCCAATTAGGTTCAAGGGGCGGAGCCTGGGGGCCTCTTTTCAGCCAGACACAGCTCCATAAACTCTGCCTGACACTTGCTGCAGAACCGCCCCCTCCCTCCCTCCCTCCCTCCCTCCCTCCCTCCCTCCCTCCGTCTCTCTCTCTCTGTCTCTCTCCCTCTCTCTGGAGTGGAGCTGGCAGCATCAGCACAGGAGTGTAGAGGGAGATGAATGAGGAAAAAAGACAAGAGAGAGGAAAGAAAGAAGGGGATGAGACATCGGGAGAAAAAAGGAGGGGTGAGAGAGGGAGAGAGAGACATAGGATTAAAAGAGAAAAAGAGTGGGAGGAGAATGAGAGGGGGAGAAAGAGGAAGAGTGGTTGAGGGAAAGAGGGACGGAGCAGAGAAGGAGAGAGGGAGCAAAAGAGGAGAGGGGGAGAAATAGAGATGACAGAGGGAGAGTGGGAGAGAAGAGGATAGAAAGAGAGGGACAGAGAGAGAGAGAGAGAGGGGGGGGGGGCTGAAGGCAGGCGGGGAAGGATAGGCAGTCATTGAGTTAATAAACCTGCCTCCCGCACAACAATTAACCCCCCCCCCCCCCCCACGCCGCAATGCAAAGTGGACCAGCTTATCGCCTCTATTGATTAACGGCGTCCAAAGCCCTGCCAGAGGATCTGGGGGCCGTGCTCCCAGCACACCTCTAAATAAGGGACATGGGGCCGGCCCGGGAACACTGTCACCAGGAGAGAGACGGATGGAGAGAGCGAGGGAGGGAGAGGGAAGGAGGGAGAGAGGGGGAGGGAGGGAGGGAGGGGGAGAGACTAAGGGAGGGAGAGAGAGAGAGAGAGGGGGGAGGGAGTAGGATTCTCACCCCACTCCTCATCCGTACTCGCGCCACCTTGCGCTTCTTTGTCCTCCTTCAGTGAGACGCCGCGTTAGGAGACGCGACAAGCCCGTGGTGGGGAACACGTGTTGGCTAACTGAGGCAGGGGGGAGCGCTACCTTAGCCTGCGCTGCGGGTTAGGACAACAGCAGCACGGCCATATGAAAACGATGCGATGCCTGCATACGGGATGACCCGAGCAGATGGCGGCGCAAGGCTTTAGCAGAAACAGCAGACATCCCCAGACTGCTGGCTGAAGACCGGGGCCAGTGCGCAGCCCTGCGCTGGCGTGTGCTAATCCGGGTCAGCGTCAGGAGCCGCGGAACAGAGGCTGAGGTCGGGGAACGTGCTCAGTGTATCGCAGGGGGCCAGTACGGGCTGCTGGGGGGGGGGGAGCGAGACCAATGAGAGTCCTCGTGGCTGGTCACATGATCTGTGTTGGGCGCACTACACACCCACAGAAGTATTCATGCCCATGACTACACCTCCTGCCACATGCAAAACTTCACTTCTATTGCATTACCAGACTTCCCCACTGACTCCTCATAATGGATCAGTGACAAGATAATGATCATAATAATACTAATAATAATAATACATACAACTACTATCCAAGTATTATTATTATCAACAAGTAATGATACAACTACAACAATACTAGTACAACAGCGGCAACAATAATAGCTACAAAAACCGTAGTAGAGCTTTAATATTAGCAGGAATAGTTTAGTAATATCCAGGGTAAATCATCAAATATAGCACATCACATTTCCCATAGTATGGACCTGGTACCTGGATCCTGAATACCTGGTTAAGCACCTATGTAAGGGCCCATTGGGACGTGAACCTGTCACCTTCTGCCTAGCTCCGGTAGGTGTGAGGTCTTATCCCCAACCTGACTAAACGCAGCTAACACTTTGGCCTCATGTCACAACGATGCGTTATGGACCAGAAACATTTAACACTGTCTGTCCGTGTTTTTGTCATTACTGACACTGCTAAGGGACTTCAGAGATGCAGAAGCATTGTAAAGGCTCACTGACACAGAGCAGATAACAGCTCTGATATGACGCAGGGACTCAGATGATTGACAGAAGGAGGATTGAATTTCATTTCTGGAAGGAGTGCTCCAACTGATGCATCTAGCACCCCTGAGCCACCTCCGATTGGGCAGCTGCCTTGCTGGGGCGGGGGGGACAGCCAGCCAGCCCCCCCCCCCCCCCCCCCCATATGGGCCCCTGGTTGCTACGGGCAGCCAGAGGGAGGAGAAGAGCAGGGATTCCTCTGCTTCTGCTG
>NC_083765.1:46533083-46573083 GCF_963514075.1 Conger conger | reverse complement strand
TCCCAAGAGTTAAATCATTGGCTCGAGAATTATGTTTAAAAAAGGATATTGCGGATAATGCACCAGGAAGATGAAATGGTACTAACTTTTCAAAAATGTGTAATTATGTTACATGAATGAGTCGAAAGAGTGGATGTGTGGATCTATCAGCATCACAAAGCTAATAGTGCTTTCAGAAATAGAAAATGGAAAAGCCATTAAACAAAGTGTATATTACAGTCCTAATGTTTGGGCTCGACACATTAGGGGAAAAAAAATGAAAAACATTAGCTTCACAGTCCCTCACACGCAGGCACGCAGGCATGCGCGCACACACACACACACACACACACACACACACACACACACACACACACACGCACACATATGCGCAGACATACCCATACACAAAGGCACACTCAAACACACAAACACACATAGACATACCCGTACACAAACACAAATGCGTACGCAAGTACGCACGTACGCACGCACGCACGCACGCACGCACGCACACAGTTCACCGAGGGAAATGATGGCTTTCAATCACTCTCCCACCAAAACAAGTACAGAAAACAAACAGTAATTTGCCATTATTTGCGGAGCTGTTGAAAAGGGAGTTTCGCCTAAAGGGGACGGTGGCCTGCTGATCACGCTGAGAGCCGGAGCTTGCGATTGGTCAGATCCGTCTCTAGAGCTTTCATACCTGGGCAATCTGTCTCTCTCAAAAACTGGGCATGCCAGATCATATGCACTTAAACACACACTTCAAAACCCCACTCATAGGCTAGTAATCAAATCATATTTCCTCCTAAAAGCACCAATTATTCCCTCTCCGGGATTAACCAAATTACAGGTCTATAGTGCATTTGCCGTGCGACAGTGCCGAAACTCTTCCCACAGTGCACTGCGGCATTAAGCCGAAAGGGAGGAAAAATTCTCTGACGTTCCGTCATGCCTGCGGTCCAGTCTGGTGTTCCGGGGAACTGTACTCGCTCTCTCCTGGCCCCCCCTCTGTCGGGAGATGGTACTGCACGTCACGCAGGTACGGCAGCAGACAACAGCTAGAAAACCGGCTGAGCGAAAAGAAAAAAAACATATCGACCTTTTTATATTTTACGGGGGATAATTCCGTCTGCGCTCCGAAACGTTTCATTTATCGAGACTGCTCATCTCCCTAACCGCTTAACCGGCGAGCAGCCGGGGGAGGGACACGCAAAGCCCCGGCTCCCAGGCGGAATGCCTCCGACAGCGGCTGAGCGGGGAGGCAGAGCTCCTTCCTCTCCGTGGTGTCACTTTCGGCAGACGCGGTGCCGAGGAGCGCGTAAGAGACGCAGGGGCGGCCAATTCCCCCCAGACCACTTGAGTAAATAATTGATCTGGTCCTGGACTGAAGTGAAGCACATTTGCAATCAACAGAGAGGAGACAAGGCCCTGAGAAACACTGAAATATTTAACCGCAGAGGCCCGACACAGAGGAAGAGTCTGGCAGAAAGTGAAAATCTTGCTGCGATCACTCTTGCTTTTTCTTCTCCCGTTTCATTCGCTTCCAGTGAGTCATCTTTGTTCTTAATCTGCAGGCTGCAGAAGAAAATGATATTGGCACTGTTTCTGACAGGAAATGTATTTTCTCTCTCCCCAAAAAACACTGACCGTGCGCAGTAGGCCAGCGGAATTCAGAGCCGTACCCAAATCTTCTGAGGGCAGTCCTCAAGCCGGGGTGGTTTCCACCGCTGCGGTTTTAAGAGCCGTGCTTTAAGCCCCACCGTGGGCTGGGGCAGGTTATGATATTACCCATGGTGGATCTCTCTCTCAAATTCACCACAAACACTGCACTGCCTAGAGTGCACACTGTTATTTTGACATCTCCTCCCCTTCCCCCCCAAAAAAAACAAACCAAAAAACCATATTGTCTGGCTACAAGAGGAGGGTCAAATAAGGGCATTCACTATGTAAATGTGTGAAGATTAAGTTACCATTAACGCATGGGGGCAGGAATCCAGGCCTGGACGGTGGTGGAGTCTGCTGGAGTTTCCAGTGCATTTCAGCATAACTATTAATTTAAGTCTTCGATTGGCTAAAGGATCCACACACCTTGTCCTCAAGGCCATGCATGGCTGCTGAAAGGAAAGCTCTTAAACCCTGGAGGGCCGCAGCGCAGTTTGCCGCCCCTGCTGAAGAATGTTCTCACGTACAATGCAATGACAGCCTTTCACCACTGATTTAGTGCGATTTCACCACTGGGTTAGATTGAGAATCAGATACCGCACATCAAAACAAAATGACAGCCTGAGAAGGGCGAGGAGGGTTTATACCACAGCTGGACTACAGCATCACACAACAGATCAAATCAGAGATGCTATCCTCTCAGCAGCCACTGCAACGCACTGTCCTTTCAACTGCATAGAGCTGACTATTGCCGTGGAGACGGATCAGATTACCGGATGAAACGATCGTGGGGTTCCGATACTGCAGTAGGGCAAATCCGCTGTGCCCATCGGAAAAGCACATCAGTCAATCAATCAGCTCCAGGCTTGCACAGATCCTCACAGAAACATACATACTTTTTTTTTTTTTTTGCAATTGAGTTGGATTTTGAGAAAGGCCCATTTACACACGTATGCAGCAAGCCATCACCTCTCTCCACTGAACTGTATATTAACATACACTCAGCGAGCACTTCATGAGGTATTTATTAGACTTATAAAGTCTTCTGCTGCTGTAGCCTATCCACTTAAAGGTTTGACACGTTTGCGTTCAGAGATGCTCTTCTCCATACCACTGTCATAATGTGTGGTTATTTGCGTTATGGTCACCTTATGTCAGCTTCAACCAGTCTGGGCCTTATCCTCTGACCTCTCTCATGATATATTTTTAGGTTTTTCGGACCATTCTCTGCAAACTCTAGAGACTATTGTATGAGAAAATCCCAGGAGAACAGCAGTGAGCTACTCAGTGAGATACTCAAACCACCCTGTCTTGCAACAACACTCATTCCACAGTCAAAGTCACTTAGATCACATTTTCCCCCATCCTGATGGTTGATGTGACCATTAAAGCACCTGACCCATATCTGCATGATTTTATGCATTGCACGATTGGCTGATTAGATAATCACAGGAATAAGTAGACGTACAGGTGTTCCTAACAGTGTTCAGTGAGTCTACATAATATACCATTGGATCATTTGTTCTGATAGATCTCTCACTGTATTTCGGTTACCATCTTATTCCCACTGGGTTCCTCCCGAGATTTCTTCCCATTGGGGAATCTTCTCTTGCAACTGTTTGTGTGTTTTTCTTTCCACTGGGGAGTTTTTTTTATACCCCACTTGCTGAATTTTTGTTCACTTTTTTTTGCTGGCTCACTTTTTTGGGGGTTCAGGCCAAGTTTTTGTCTTTTCCAGTTTTCTCTGTTAAGCATCTTTGTGACAGGTTCTCTGTAAAAAGTGCAATCCCAATGAATTGAATTGAAATGAACAGAACAATTCACTCCTACAGTGGCTTTCGTCTCCAAGGACAGAGTCCCAGGACACCGTGTACTGTGTGACCTTTGACCTCCTATTACAGCTCAGTACAGCATTCCATCAGTGCGGCCTCATTTAAGAAAATCAGCTCCTCCCCCGAAACAGCATCACCTCGAAACTGTGGCGTCAATGCCTTTCAAAATAAAGGCTTATTGATTCATTTATTTTTATTATCATCACAGCTGTTATGAAATGATTGAGCTGGGAGGGATTACAATGCTAAAAAAAGACCAACACATAATTCATTTCCTGTTTCTAATACAAAAAAGTAAGTGCCAATTTTGTAAGTAAGTAACTCTTTGTGCGTGGATCTTTTTGTTATCATTGTAATAATTATCTTCTGTCACACCTGAAGTCATGTCTTTTTGTATATGTGAATCTTTTTTCATTTTCAGCTTGGAGGAACTACATGCACAGACAGATATACAGTATCTATCTTCATCTGACTGGATGCTAGGAGCATTTCTGCCGTACAGAAATTAAACCCCAAAAAAGCTCACATTACGACAGGAATTATGAGGACAGGAGAGCCACAATAAAAAAAAATGGGCTGGTTCACACTTGAGCTGTATGAAAAACAGACAGACAGACAGAGAGAGAGACAGAGAGACAGACGGACGGAGGAAGATATGAATGAAAACAAGAAGATGGAAGTGAAGAGTGAGGAAGGTTACAAACCAGTGATTATGGCGGTCTGAGCCTGCCAAATTACTAAAATGTAAAGTGTATAGTACCTGTATAGGGTCAGGAGTGAGGTAACACCGACGTGCTCAGCACCATCAGACCAAGCCTGTCTCACACGCCAGGCAGACGCATTGTCAACATGTCAAGAGGACATGGACACGGAGCGTGACTGAACAGAACACGGCGAGGTCTTTCTCATGTGCCACCTGGGAGTGCCGCCTCTCCCAATCGAGTATCAACTGAATTTCACCTCTTCCCTCAATGCAAATACATTCTTACGCATGCCACGAGTAATACAACGTGGCTTTAGCTAATAATAATAATGAAAATAATAACACATCAATAATAATGTATAATTAAATCATAGAAAAGGAAGAGAAAAAAAATCTATGTATCGATAAGCATGAATTAATCATATAATTGCAAACCATGACCACAGGAGTGTCAAGAATTGCCATTACAATATCATACATTTAGGCATCTATCAGATGGTCTTATTCACAGCAACGGAATTTACTCCAGACCCGTACAGTGCCTGTGTGCTGCTGGATGTTTGCGTTTGTGGGAGAGTGTCTGAGTGAGGTAAACCTGGACTGATCCGCTGTAAGACCAGGCCTGTTCATATAACCACAAATCAATGACAATAAGGCTTTTAATGACATCATTCTCTGTAGGGCTCAGGGGCCGGTCACAGCGGATCAGGACGGCTGTAGAGAGTATCTGTTCGTGTCTCAATGAAGTGCCATTTCACACAGCGCCTCCTGTTGGTGAGACAGGGTAGACTGGACAGGTGTAAGCACCAAATGGAGGGTGGGGGTGGTGACCCCGAGACAGGGGTTTGTGAGTTTGTGTCTGTGTCTGTGTGTATATGTGTGTGTGTGTGTGTGTGTGTGTGTGTGTGTGTGTGTGTGTATACAGTACTGTGCCAAAGTCTTAGGCACCTGTATAACATTCTGTACAGATAAGATATCCGGATAAAAATTCAATGAAAGGTCCTGAATAAAGGTACTATACACTTTACATTACATTTTAGTAATTTGGCAGAATAGTTAAAAACTGAATCAAATCACCCTTCAGCATTAAAACTGCATCACTTCTCTGAGACAGCCAACGCTGTCCTGCAGTTCTATAAGACAATCAGCAGGGAGGTTGTTCCAAGTATGTTGGAGAACCTGCCACAGTTCTTCTGCAGACTTTGGTTGGCTCCTTGCTTCTGATCTCAGACAGCCTTGATCAAGTTTTTGTGTAAAATGTAGTCAATTGCTTACAGTACAGATACAGTACAGATCTGATTATATTTTTAAAAAGTATCTGTAAAATTAAATCTTTTGGAAAATGAATATTTGGAAATCTGAAATGTGTTCTTTTATACTAACACACACAAAAAATAAACATATATATAATAAAGTCTAGGGTGCCTAAGACTTCTGCACAGTACTGTATGTGTGTGTGTCTGTGCGTGTATATGTGTGTGTATGTGTGTGTGTGTGTGTGTGTGTGTACGTGTATATGTGTGTGTTTGTGTCTTTGTGTGCATGTGTGCGTGCGTGCATGTGTGTGTGTATGTGTTTGTGTGTGTTTGTGGGGGGGGGGGGGGGGGCACACAGCTTTCCAGAACATCCCAAATCATCTGCTTGTTGTCTCTGCAGCCATTTTGAATGCAACACTGCATAACAGTACTTTCGCTTTCCTTTTTGGTGTTAAATCTTCAGCATTAAGCAACTGGTGAACAAGCTTCACCTAGCGGCTGAAGAATGTAAGGATACCGCAGATGCTATGTGCTCATTTTAAAGACGCAAAGTCAGCACATGAGAGTACGTGTGCACAATACGAAGCTGATGTGAAAAAGAGG
Organism: Conger conger; assembly: GCF_963514075.1. Taxonomy (NCBI): domain Eukaryota; kingdom Metazoa; phylum Chordata; class Actinopteri; order Anguilliformes; family Congridae; genus Conger; species Conger conger. The sequence continues at coordinate 46,567,042 of NC_083765.1, read as the reverse complement.
GGGAGAGAGAAAGGTTGATTATATTTAGTTAAAGCGAGGAGCATATTAAACACTGAAAATGAGTATAAAAGGAATGGTCTGAAATAAAGTGAGTGGAGGGGACATCAGAGGCCACGCAGCAGCTCGTGGAGGAGAGAGCCTGATGCCCCCGCTCACGGGCGAATCCCCTGAGAGAAAACAAACCAGAACAAACACTGGAGGACTGGACCAATGACAGGCCATTATCTTCAGAGATGGGGGCGGAGGGAGGAGGGGCACGTCCCTGCGCGTGTGCCGGGAGAGACGCCGTTTCCGGGGAGCAATTACCGCCCTGATTTATGTCCACAACCGCAAGGGGCCTGACGGGGGAGCAGAGCCTCCATCCGCGCAGGGCTTCTATCAGCCAGCCGGGGGATTAATGACGGGCCATCATTATCGGCTGTGCCCTTCCTCCTCCTCCCTTCCAATGGCGGGATGGCGGGGGCGCTGGGGTGGCTCGTTCTCCCGCGCTGAAGAAGCCCGTCTGCCTTTCCACGCCAGCGTGTCCCATTGTTCTGTCAGTACCGTGAGCGCTGTGCGTACATGTGGCAGTGATCAATATCGGCACCTTTCTCCCTCTGAAGAGGCACTGAGGGGTGAAGGGGGCACACTCAACCCCCTTTCCTCAGCTGGGAAAACAGTTGGCTCCCCTGATCCAAGTACTGGGAACACTGGCGTTGACGCGAGTGAGTTTCTGAAGCGTCACCATTGCCGCTAAACTAAAAAACGCATTGAGCAGGTGTGTAGACACATATGAATGCCCACAAACACGCACACACACACACACACACACACACACACACACACACACAGACAGAGACAGAGACAGAGACAGAGACAGAGACACACAGACACAGACACGCGCACGCGCACACACACACACACACACACACACACACACACACACACACACACACACAGACAGACACAGAGACAGAGACAGAGACAGAGACACAGAGACACAAACACACACACACATACACACACACACACACACACACACACACACACACACACACACACACAGAAGGCCAGAGAAGTGGAGGAGGAGGAGAAGGCGGCTAAAAGATGGAAACGCAAGATGACAGAGTTGATTGTTGACGGCTGTTACAGCCACCACTGCTACAGGGAATTACAAGACAAGAAGAAAACTAATTACTCTGTGATTTTCTAATTACCTGTGACTTTTTGACAGACTGTGAAGCAAAATGAGGTATTTACAAAGTGCAGTGTATTGAGTTACTGAAGAACTGCTGCTTGTGTCTGTGTACGTGTGTGCGTGCGCGTGTGCTTGTGTGTGTATGTGCGTGCGAGTGCGTGTTTGGGGATTTGAGTATGTAAGGGGAGGGGAGTGTCTCTGTCAGGGAGCTCTGAGGCTCATTCCAGCCCCCGAATATTCATCCGTTTGTTTATTTGTTCATTTATCAAGCTTCCCTTCATTTGCATAATTTATTTGAAGAAAGCGTTTGGTCTGTGTCCGGAATATCAATGCCTTCTCCTGCGACGGTAACGGCGGCTGCCTGTTAGCGGTGTGATGTTTAGCGGCAGCGGTGGCTTCAGCCGATGGGGCGCGACACGAACGGCGGTACAGAGACGCGGAGAGGTTATCTCCCCGGGCTCTGACTACTGCTCTTATAGGTTACTCCGGGCCCGGATAGAGGCGTGTAATCATCGATTCCCCACAGAAACGCTGACATGCTTAAGAGAGGAGGAGCAGAGCCTCATCTGCAGTCTCTCCCCGCTGCGGTCGGAGGGCGGGGGGGGCGGCGGGCGGATGTCCCCCCAGAGAGCTCTCTGTTGCAGACCCCCCTGCGTCACCTCCGCAGCAACTACTGCTCCCTTCACCGGACGAGTCGCCGCTGACGGCCAGGGCCACCACACGCAGGAGACAGTCCTCCCCTGGAGCGATGCAGCGTTAAGGGCCTTGCTCAAGGGCCCAACGGCTGTGCGGATATTATTGTGGCTACACCGGGGATCCACTGCTCTGGCAGAGATGCAGGAGATCCAGTGCCCTGACAGAGATGCAGGAGATCAATGTCATATCAAAGAGCCTTCCCCCTCTGAATAGGCACCATTCAGCCTGACCAGAACACCGGGAATTGGGAACCTGGATTTGGATTCTGATTCAGAATCTGACCACGTCCAAAGGTTCTGGAACCACACCAATCATTAACCCTTTAAGGTCACAAACCTGTGATCAGAATGTTCTTAACTGAACTTTCTAATGCTGATGTCACAATCACTACTAACCCCAGTGGGGTTAGACACAACCTTAGTCACCGGGGAGTTTGTGTGGTACTGGCATCGTGGGCATGGTTGGCAGGTCAGGCTACTAGAGAGATTTCTTACCATCGGAGAGTGTTTTCGCGCCACTGCCATTTTTCTCCTATGAGGGAGTCGTTCACCTACGCAATTTGGGGGCTTAGGGCTAATATTTCCCATTATTTTCCCCTTCTGTTATACTATGTAATCTTATGTAAAGCGTCTTTGTGACAGTCTACTGTGAAAAGCGCTATACACATAAAATTGAATTGAATTGGACTGGACTGGATTGAACTACTGGAAACTGAAAGCAATGAAGTTCTAGAACACTGACTTAGAATGCTGGAAAACCATTCCAGAAAAGCGACTCTTCAAAGGCTTAGTAAAGATGAGCAGGATGGCTTGAGCCTGTATCGCACTGCTGTGGGTCTGAACCTGCACGGAGGGGGGAATGAAATTAGCCTGGCACAGCCAACCCCGCCCCCCATTCCCGCTACCGCCATTTCTCCATTTCACGGACTCATCTGCCTCATTTCCACTCAAAGTGGACATCTGATGGCAGCAGATGACTATTTCAAAACACAGGGGAGATGCTCGGGAGAGCTCTCCACTGACCAGCCACCGGACCAGGAAATATTAGCGTCAAATATAAATGCATCCCGGAGAGCCAAACCATATTACACCCCGAGACGTTTCCTGTGGAGGGTTAGCTAATGACACTGTATCCTAGAGACGGTTCAGCTGCTGCAGTGACAGCTAAAGTGGCAGGCAGGTTGGAGGCATTTGATGAACGGTGAGGATCCAAACCCCCAGCCACACCAGAAAAGTGGAGAGTGGGTCGGAGAAATCTGACCCTCCTCCACCCAGCAACACGCTTTCACCAGAGTCTCTGCATCTGACCTCCACCCAGCAACACGCTTTCACCAGAGTCTCTGCATCTGACCTCCACCCAGCAACACGCTTTCACCAGAGTCTCTGCATCTGACCTCCACCCAGCAACATGCTTTCACCAGAGTCTCTGCATCTGACCTCCACCCAGCAACACGCTTTCACCAGAGTCTCTGCATCTGACCTCCACCCAGCAACACGCTTTCACCAGAGTCTCTGCATCTGACCTCCACCCAACGGCTCTCTTTCACTAGTCTCTGCATCTGACCTCCACCCAACGGCTCTCTTTCACCAGAGTCTCTGCATCTGACCTCCACCCAGCAACACACTTTCACCCGAGTCTCTGCATCTGACCTCCACCCAACGGCTCTTTTTCACTAGTCTCTGCATCTGACCTCCACCCAACGGCTCTCTTTCACCAGAGTCTCTGCATCTGACCTCCACCCAGCAACATGCTTTCACCAGAGTCTCTGCATCTGACCTCCACCCAGCAACACGCTTTCACCAGAGTCTCTGCATCTGACCTCCACCCAACGGCTCTCTTTCACCAGAGTCTCTGCATCTGACCTCCACCCAACGGCTCTCTTTCACCAGAGTCTCTGCATCTGACCTCCACCCAACAACACGCTTTTACCAGAGTCTCTGCATCTGACCTCCACCCAACAACATGCTTTCACCAGAGTCTCTGCATCCGACCTCCACCCTGCACCACTCTTTCACCAGAGCCTCCGTCAATGCGTGACCTTCACACGCTCTGCAGCGCCCCCTCCCTCTCCCCTGGTCTGTCTACTGCGCACATTTCAAAGGCCTCGCCGATGAAACGGGACGCATTTCCTCTGCTGCACAGGAATCTGCTAGATGAAGAATCATCTCATTTGGCTCAGTTCAGCTCGGCACTTCAAAGGCGCTCATCCGGGTCACTTGCGTGGAGATGCAGTTACTCTGCCCAAATTCCCCAGCAGGCTGGGCGGAGTCACGCACGGACACGCTGCTCTGGGACTCATATTCCACCCAAAACATGCCTTTAAACCAGCTCTGTGCGGATCTGTGTGTGTGTGTGTGTGCGTGTGTGAGCGAGTGTGTGCGCGTGCGTGTGTGCAAGTGTGCAAGCACACGCATGCATTTGTGTTCAGAAGTATGCAAGCAGGCTTGAAAACATGCATGTGAATTACACAATGAACTTTCAATTGTGTGGATATCTGAACACTAATGCATCCTTGTATGTTTGTGTATATGTAGTTGTCTGAATGCTTTGTGTGTCTACACGCAAGTGTAGTTTAACGCTTGTGTACTTGCACTGTATTGTATTACACTGTATTAGTGTGTACTTGTGTGTGATGGTGTGTAGATGCATGCTTGTGCACTTGTGTGTATTTGTGTGATGGTGTGTACATGCATACTTGTGTATTTGAGTACCTGTGTGTATTTGTGTTAGGTCATGTATACATGCTGGTCTTGTGTACTTGTGTGAATTTGTGTATGGTCATGTGTACATGCATGCTTGTGTATTTGTGTTAGGTCATGTGTACATGCTGGTCTTGTGTACTTGTGTGTATTTGTGTATGGTCATGTGTACATGCTTGTCTTGTGTACGGTCATGTGTAAATGCATGCTTGTGTATTTGTGTATGGTCATGTGTGCATGCTGGTCTTGTGTACCGGTGTGTATTTGTGTATGGTCATGTGTGCATGCTGGTCTTGTGTACCGGTGTGTATTTGTGTATGGTCATGTGTGCATGCTGGTCTTGTGTACCGGTGTGTATTTGTGTATGGTCATGCGTGCATGCATGCTTGTGTATTTGTGTTAGGTCATGTGTACATGCTGGTCTTGTGTACTTGTGTGTATTTGTGTATGGTCATGTGTACATGCTTGTCTTGTGTACAGTCATGTGTAAATGCATGCTTCTGTATTTGTGTATGGTCATGCGTGCATGCATGCTTGTGTATTTGTGTTAGGTCATGTGTACATGCTGGTCTTGTGTACCGGTGTGTATTTGTGTATGGTCATGTGTACATGCTGGTCTTGTGTACTTCTGTTTATTTGTGTATGGTCATGTGTGCATGCTGGTCTAGTGTACTTGTGTGTATTTGTGTATGGTCATGTGTGCATGCTGGTCTTGTGTACCGGTGTGTATTTGTGTATGGTCATGTGTGCATGCTGGTCTTGTGTACCGGTGTGTTCCTGTGCACGGTGAGCTCCTCACAGGCGAGGCTCATTACAATGAGCACTGATCAGCCTGGATATCCAGCTCCCAGTTTAAAAGCCCAAATCCCAGAGATATTTAGGGACTTAACCCTCCCCTCTCTTCTCTCCTTCGCCGGGCTCGTAGCGCACCTCCGATCCTCCGCCAGCCGCGCGGGCGAGACGCTGCTTAACACCCAGTAATCTCTCTCAGCCGCGTTATTATTTGCAGGAACGCCACGTTCGGGGCTCGTGGCGTTCCCCCGCCCCCCTCCCCTCTGACCGCGGCGGGGAGAGACTGCAGATGAGGCTCTGCTCCTCCTCTGTAAATCATGTCAGCATTTCTCTGGGCTCAGCTGCCGTCAGAGGAATCGATGATTACAAGCCTCTATCTGGGCCCTGAGTAACCTATAAGCGCAGCAGTCAGCGGTGGAGAGATAATGTCCCCCCCCTCCGCCCCCCCTCTACGCCGTGGCTCTTGGTAACGCAGGGCATCTGTGGCGGTGTGCGTCTGATCAATCGGGCCATCGCTGGAAACTGTTCCATTAACAGCCATTTTAATATAATGGAAAGGGGGGGGAATCGATAGTTTGAACACACACATGGAATGATTTCCGCAAATAAATTATGCAAATGACAGAAAAACGGCAATCCTTTAGGCAAATGGATCCTCGAGGGTTGGATGATAACGTCCTGCAGAGCAAGCAGCAGCTCTCTCTCTCATTCTCACTCTCACTCACTCCCTCCGTCCCTCTCTCTATTCCCCCCTCTCTCTCTTTCTCACTCTATCCCTCCCTCTCTCATTCTCACTCTCTCTCATTCTCACTCACTCCCTCCCTCTCTCTCAATGTCTCTCACTCCCTCTCTCTCTCACTCTCTCACACACACTGGCTCTCTCTCTCTCTTGCTCTCACTCGCTCTCTCTCTTGCTCGCTCTCTCTCGCTCTCTCTCGCTCTCTCTCGCTCTCTCTCGCTCTCTCTCGCTCTCTCTCACTTTCTCTCGCTCTCTCACTGATTGTCCACACACTACATGCAGCCTTCAGTCATGTGGCCCAGCTCCGGGTATGGATAATGCAACAGGACAGACTCAGGGTCTGTCAGGTTTGGCTGTAGTTTTAAGTGTGGCTGCTTCAGAAGAGAATATCTATGATTACTGATATTAAAATGGGTAAATACAGGAAGAAACACATGTATGGAAACACATAATTATAAACAGTCACACATGCACACACACAGACAGACAGACAGACAGACACACACACACACACACAGAGAGACACACACAGAGAGACACACACAGACAGACAGATGGACAGACGGACAGACACACAGACACAGTCCCCTGCCGATGTTCACACTGGAAGTGCGTTGAGCGCACTGAAAGCTGACGCAGACAAAGCAGGGGAAGAAAAAAACCCAAACACGCTAACTGCTCAGGCTTTAAGTCCCAGGTGTGTGTCTCAAGACACACACGACCGGAGCTATATTTGTCTCATCTGCAAAAAAAGAAAGAGGGGAGTCCTATATTTAGTACGATGTGACATTCCTGAAGAGAATACTCGTACTTCCTGTTGCTGGGAGAAACGGCGCTCCTCGGAGCGAGACCTCGCTGTGGCAGGACGTTGCAGACAGGCGGGCCAGGCACTGGGCACACTCTGTTCCTGCAGTCTCTCACACACTGTCCCTGACACCGGAACCCCGGCTCCTCTCACACGGAACAATGCATTTCACACCTTCTTTAACCCCTCCTTCGCCAGGAAGCCGGGAGACTCAGAGACTTGCATCTTTAGCAGCCGGGATCTTCGGGTGAAAAAGGTCATTGGGACAGACAGAACGAGGCAGGGCGTTTCCAGAAACGGAATCCAGGCATCAGAGTAACATCCCTACCATTGTTGCTACGACACATGGCCAACAGTCAGTTCCTAGTTCTGATTTCACTGGTTCTGAAACTTTTTTTAAATATCAGGACCCAAATTAGAAATACTTTTTAATTTCAGAATCCAGATTTAAAATCTAGAACCCTTCCAATGCACACACTAGCTTAGTACCGGAATCTGGACTACCAAACGTATAAACTCCCACGACCCATTCTGGGTCCCGACCCATTGTTTAAGACAAACTGACCAGCAGTCTTGCCATGGCAACAATAGGATACGAGAGCCTCCCTCATTGGTCCAACCAGACCCCTTCAAGCAGTAACCTGGTGTGTCTAGTTCTCCCATCCAAGCATTACCTGAAATCAAAGTTCAAAAACTATGGCAGCTCAGCTGAAAACCTCTGCACATCAAACTGCTGGTCATTAACTGGCCAGGATGGATTTTGGGGCACTGATACTTATTCTTAAACCTCAGGATGAGGCAGAGCGCACTGTACCCAAAAGATCCTTTCCTGAATTTCGGAATTCCCACTGCGAGAGTAAGCAGGAAGAACAGAGAGAACAGAGCGAAACATCCTTTTCCCCACATCTTAGCAAATCCAGGGGTAAGGTTGAGGTCACTCTGTGTCCATAGGAATCCTAACGGAGGCAAAGACAAGTAAACTGGAAACCTAGAACTGCAGACAACATCCCAGTTGCAAAGTCCATTTATTTGACTTGACTGAAGTTGGCGTTTCAGTACATTGTAAGCGAACGTTTGAAACTCCTCTCTTCTCTACCTGCTATTTCAGGGCATCGCAGACAAACGCTGTAGCCGACAGGAGTCTCTGACATCGAGACGCTGACCTTGCCCGACAGCTCCGTGATGATCTAACAGAAACATCCTGTCCTCAGCGAAGGCTAACGTACACAAGCGGCATACACAGAACGTACCATCCATTAAACAACTCTGCCCTTGAAAGCTAATTGATTATTTGGCCCTGCTGTACACCAAGTGAACAACATACAGTACACACAATATGACATAAGAGGAAACTTGGAACTGTGTGTCAGTACACATTTTTATGGTTTAGAGAAGTACAAGTTAATCTTCTTAAACATTCATCTTGTCCTCAGTACTCATTTATTTAACAGAGGGGTACAGGACCGTGACACATGGCTGTATCCCAGCTAGAAGTTATGGAAAGTTCTAGGAACTTTGTGTTCTTGCGATTTTCTTCAGTCCAAATCACCTTGAGTACCTAAAGTGTTCTCTGTGAAAAGAGTGCAAGTGTGACCTGGACCAATTTACTACATTAAAAACGTATTGTTTTGTGCAGTAAAAATAAATCTGAAAACATTTCTGCATTGTGGTTGCTCAACCACAGCCTTACACAACCTTGCTACAGTGTTGTAAAAAGCAGAAATAACATGGTGTTCTCGCTGGGTCGACCCGATAGGCTGGAACATCCAGTGCACTTCTGACATAACAGGCACCCTGGACCAGCCTCAGGCACAATCAAACGATCCAGAGTCACGGAGCAGGGTCAGAGAACGATCACAGAATCAACAATGAAAAGCGCTAAGGCACGGAGACAGCACGAGGAGTCGGATGGCATCGTAACCGTGCGGAGAGGGAGCAGCGGTCAGCAGGAGGAGAAAGGAGAGGCCTGATGACTCAGCACTTCTGTCAGGGTCCCCACGCACTTAATTAACTCTCCTCAGCGTCTTTTCCCACCATGAAACCCAAAATTGCTAGTCTGTACTCTTTTTTTTTGGACCCACCCTTATTAAGGAAAACATTGCAGAGCAGAAAGCTGGCTCTGCTTAACCATGTCAACAGGAGGCTGTAGCCCTTAATGAGGCCTTGTGGCTAACTTCTGGCTTTGAGCCATTTCTCCTCCCTCCTGTCAGACGAAGTTGCATCTCCTGTGTGATTTATCACTTTCAATCATCTTTAAGACCTTCTCCAAGGTTCCCTGAGGAAACGGGATATCAACAAATACACATTTTCTGTAGCTGACGCGACACCTAACATTGGAAGGTTCTAGGGATTCTACAACACCCTCAAAAGGGACTCTCTATGTCCTAAACAAATCAGGAGGGGCCCATCAAATGCCAGAATCACCTGATTATCAGTAACTGACCATCTGCTGGACTAAAAAGGGGGGTGGGAATGTGTTTCATACCCTGCCATGGATCACAACAGCTGCTCCCTGAACCGAGCCATGTGACTGCAGTGCTGAGGGATTATGGGAAGTGTAGTCTCACAGGGGAGAGGCTGAGAGGTGGCTGGGCTGTGGCTCCACAGCTTTCTTGCACATCGCAGCTCGATAAGCAGCCTGCACAGGGCGCTGCAGAATGCTCATTTATTCTCCAGAGCCATCCTCGCCCCTTAATTCAAACAGACTCACACGGACACACGCACACATGCACACGCAATGGAAGCCCTCATACTCGACAGTCCTTTAGAGCAGAGAGAGTGAGAGACAGGGGAAGAGCGAGGGAAATGGGCAGAGAGGGAGTGAGGTAGAGAGAGAGAGGGAGAGAGAGCAACAGAGTGAAACTGAAAGAGGGTGAGTGATGGTGTGAAGTAGAAGGGGTGGGAGAGGAGAGCGAGAGAGAGTATTAAGAAGAAAGGTGGGGGGGTGAGAGAGAACAGTGGAGATAAAGGAGGGAGGGAGGGAGGGGGAGAAAAGGAGGGAGCAGCCAGTGAGTAGCCTGCAGCAGGCAGGCAGCAGGGCACACACACAGCGCCATGGCAAACTCACTTTACAAAGAGACATCTGTTCCATTACCTCCATCCATTGTGCCTAATTACATCCTGGCCTGTCTGTGAAATGACAACCACTTATTTTCCAGCCAACAACAAAATCCCACCATGTCGAATGGAGAGGCTAAGGTACTGTGGAGGCTGACAGGCCAGGCGCGATGTTAACAGCTATCTGACTTTTCCTCCCCAACGTTTACAACTGATCTCCAGGAAAGCAGGGATTCCTTTCAATGTGGACAGGCATCTTTCTTTCTCTCTACTGCAATGTGCCAACCACACCATTCTCAGAGTTTAACTGTAGCAGAACAAAAGAAGTGAACCTGACACCCGAACACAAATTCACTGCTAGTACATGAAACGGGCACGTGGTGCCAGCTACTAGTCTGCTTTCTGTTGTAAATCGTTTCCTGCTGTATAACAGCTGAACATTAGCTTTCAGAATGATTCAGATTTACACCGTAGATATTCAATTGTACAAGGTACGTAAAACGGCAGATGATAGAATGGTCTTCCTTTTGAAGAAAAATCCTTTAAAATACAATAATTTGGAAAAAAAAATGAAGACGCTACTGGTTAAAGACAAACAAGGTAATGGTTATTTAAAACTGACCGCCTGTGTAATTTGCTAACTTGAAATGATTTGTAAGTTAATTTGTGAACAGCTCTGTAAGGAAAAGCAGATGTGCCCCAGACTCAGCTGGCTGGCGCAAAGCTGTTGTGAAAGGAGGAAAAACGCAGTGACAAACGAGGCTGTCCGGCGCGCTGCAGGACCGGGGCACTGCGGACGCTGCAGACATGGTGCATTACTGTTGTCCGTGCGGCAGACAGAGCGCAGTTAGGGTCGCGACTTGGCGGCTGATTGGTTATTCAGCGGACGGCGTCTAGCTGATTAGCAGCCAGCGGCGCTGCACCGCAGACCTGGCCATCAAACTGGACATCTCTAGTCAAAGTGTGTCTGTCTCTGAACCTCACACAGCCCCCAAATATACAGCAATTTGACAACCCAAAAATGAAGGTGCATCCTTGCATCAACAAACCTATATTCTCTCTGTATCTCTCTCTCTCACACACACACACACACACACACACTTTCACTCTCTCCCTAGGCCAGGACTGCATAGGTCTACTAAGGCACCAGATTATTGAGTGAATGACTATGTTACCAGTATGGGTTTGCAAATAAACTATATACTCTAAACTACCCTGGTGATATGATCAGAGTAGTCACTATTTTCCCCTCCTTATCTTTTCCGTACTGTTTCCAGATAACAGTTTTCTCCCTCAGCACCAACAGATCAACCCAACAGACATTCAACCAACATCAACAATGAACGATCAACCCAACAGACATTCAACCAGCATCAACACTGAAAGATCAAGCCAACAGACATTCAACCAGCATCAACACTGAATGATCAACCCAACAGACATTCAACCAACATCAACACTGAAAGATCAAGCCAACAGACATTCAGCCAGCATCAACACTGAAAGATTAACCCAACAGACATTCAACCAACATTAACACTGAAAGATCAAGCCAACAGACATTCAACCAACATCAACACTGAATGATCAACCCAACAGACATTCAACCAGCAACAACACTGAAAGATTAACCCAACAGACATTCAACCAACATCAACACTGAACGATCAACCCAACAGACTTTCAACCAGCATCAACACTGAACGATCAACCCAACAAACATTCAACCAGCTTCAACACTGAAAGATCAACCCAACAGACATTCAACCAGCAGCGTAATCTGGGTGTGCCCAAGCACAGGCAAAAGGAAAAAAATTGGTTTGCTTCACAGCTATTCCTGCAACAAAATATTCTCACAATGTTGATGCAATGTTGTGCCATGCTATAACACTGACAACACATTTATGTAACATTTTGATAACATTGTGTCTTTGCTGTATGGACATAGTGTACACAAACTGTCATAACAATGAGAAACTGCCTGCACTTAAATAAGACTCAATACACAAAGGGGCAGCAACTGTTGAAGGAGCACTTATCCATCCAAAAACCTGGCAAAGCTAAACACACGCAAAAGCAAGGTCTCTCCTTGCCAAGGTGAACCGAGGAGAAAAAAAACAAACAAACAGATAAATAAAAGCAGCAAACCCCATACGTCTGCCCAACGTGGACCGCAAAATAACTGGAGGCAAGAGCCTGCTAATGAGGCTGCTGAGGTGAGCGCGTTCTCTGGGAACAAATGGCCTTGCCTCTGAGCGGAGACTAAATCACGCCGTGAGGACACATCTGCCCAGCAGGTATGTGGAGGGCCCTTGCTGGTGTGGAACCTGATCCAAATAGATTGTTGATTAATGGCCGTTTCTGTGGAGGGGGTGGAGGGGGAGACGAGGGCCAGCCTCGGGGAAAAGGTTTTTGTTCTGCGGTTCCAGACCTTCCTTCCCGAATGACACCCCGTTAAACTCGGTGCCTCTTCAGCACTCCTATTTTAAATTCCGAGCGTCTCATTGCTGTAAGCAACAAATCCCTAAAGGATGTTTACAGCGGTATAACGCAAAACGTCCTCTCCAAAGTGTCACGGAGAGAAACACAGGGGGACATGTTCACTGAAGCACTCGCTGAGACGGATGATTGTTAAGAGACAAAAAAAAACCTCAGCGATCCCAAGAGATTCTATCCACTGTCAACACTACATCGAACAATAAACGAGAACGCCCATGTTGGGAAAAAGAATAAGTTCAGGAATTTGCACAACATAGCTGCTGCCAACAAAACAGTAGCCAAACACATTTGATCGAGCGAGCTCATCTAACATTGCACCTGAGATTGAGAATATCAGATGAATTGCTCAATATCGTATCAGTTTCCAGATAAAATCTTCTCTGCCGTTGCTAGTTGGAGCTCCCTCTTTCGGAACCCTCCTAGCTTCAGCTCATTGGAAGTCTTGCTGATTCACCTTGTCGTTTTCCCTTCTCTTTGCACTTCCACAACTCTGCGAATCAATCTTAGTTTTGGGCAGGTTTAATGCTGCTTTTGGGGAAATTGTACTGCTGAAAAGTAAGCATATTTTCTGCTGCACTTCAAGCAAATGCATTTTCTCAGGCTGAATTCCTGGGGTAGGAGGCACAATGAGTAAGGGAGGGGTACAGTGAAAACCTCTGGCAGGTTGGAATATAAACATGTCCAGAGAGCATGAAAACCACCTAGCTCCAGCACCATGAGCAGAGGCATTGCAGACGCATGTGCTACAAACTCATCAGATAGCAAGTTATATCGCTTACATCAGGGGTCTGACACACTGCATGTCCCCATTATTTTTCATCGTACAGCAAATTATTCCATACCCACTGTCAACCACATGCTGTGCCATCTCACAATGCTTGAACAAAGAGCATTTTGTTTTAGAGGATAAGCGAAGTGTCCTTTTGAAGTCAGATTACTGGACACGAAAAATAAGATATCAGGCAGGCAGATCCTGCTTTGGGTGGGAGAGGCAGACTTGTGACAGAGGCACAAAGGTTTGGGTCTGTTGCATGGCTTTCAATGACATGCACAGAAAAGCCAACAACAGACTGAAGGCACGCTAGCATGAGTAGCAGTATAGAGCTCAAACTGGACTTCAAATTCAAAGGCTGCAGGTTTGATTCCCAGGTAGAGCACCTGTTGTGTCCCTGAGCAAGGTGCTTAACCTATATTGCTACAGTAAATATCCTGCTGTATATATTGACGGTATATAAAATGTAAGCTGTGTGTAAGCTGCTCTAGATAAGAGCATGAAAAATGTAATGCAAACGTAGCTTTGATTTCACTGTGTGGAGAAGCTGAGAAGACTCGTTGGTCAGAGCATTTGCCATTTCTGGGGCAAGGTGGAGGATGGAGGGTTGGAGAAGCAGCCCTTCTCTTGGCAGGGGTGTAGTGAGTGCAGATCAGCCTTTTGTGTGGGCCTGTGTCGACACTTGACATATCTAATGACACAAAGTTTCACTCCTAAAGACTCCATCCAAATGCAATTCCCGCCTCAGTGATACGCATACTTCTACATTCCCCTACCCTGCCCCTGGTCTGCTGTCTTTTTCAAATTTAGCATTTTGTCACAAAGAAATAGATTTTTTTTTAAATCTTCAGGTAGACTGTTTTCTTGTGCATCAATAAATAATAATAATTTGTGAAGAAACATGAATGAAATGAATAGATGTTCGTTGCAGGGATCTGCAACCCTGGTCCCGGAGTGGCACCTGCTCTGCTGGTGCGAGCTTCCTCCTTAAAATCACCCAATTCAGACCCCAGTAACCAGGGGAAGTGAGGTAATTGTGTAATCGACTGCTTTAATCAATGAATTAAGTGCAGAGAAACAACAAAACCCAACAGAGCCTGTGAGGTGCAGACCCCTTATTTAAAGCCTTGTGCAGTTAGTCAGTGAGCTTAGACTGTGCTGGGTTATGTAGCAAGAAATGTGCCTGTATGATGTAATATCCAGACTGGGTTATAGAGCTGATCTCTGTCTGTGACACAGAACTGAAGATATGATATAATGACCAGGCTGGGTTATAGAGCTGATCTCTGTCTGTAACACAGAACTGAAGATGTGATATAATGACCAGGCTGGGTTATAGAGCTGATCTCTGTCTGTAACACAGAACTGAAGATGTGATATAATGACTGGGCTGGGTTATAGAGCTGATCTCTGTAACACAGAACTGAAGATATGATATAATGACAGGGCTGGGTTATAGAGCTGATCTCTGTCTGTGACACAGAACTGAAGATGTGATATAATGACCAGGCTGGGTTATAGAGCTGATCTCTGTCTGTAACACAGAACTGAAGATATGATATAATGACCAGACTGGGTTATAGAGCTTATCTCTGTCTGTGACACAGAACTGAAGATATGATATAATGACCAGGCTGGGTTATAGATCTGATCTCTGTCTGTAACACAGAACTGAAGATGTGATATAATGACCAGGCTGGGTTATAGAGCTGATCTCTGTGACACAGAACTGAAGATATGATATAATGACAGGGCTGGGTTATAGAGCTGATCTCTGTCTGTGACACAGAACTGAAGATATGATATAATGACTGGGCTGGGTTATAGAGCTGATCTCTGTCTGTGACACAGAACTGAAGACAGGATATAATGACCAGGCTGGGTTATAGAGCTGATCTCTGTAACACAGAACTGAAGATATGATATAATGACTGGGCTGGGTTATAGAGCTGATCTCTGTCTGTGACACAGAACTGAAGACAGGATATAATGACAGGGCTGGGTTATAGAGCTGATCTCTGTCTGTGACACAGAACTGAAGACATGATGTAATGCCTGAATCCGGCAGACTGACAGGGGAGGGGGGGGGGGGGGAGGGGGGGAAGAGAGGAGGAGGGAGAGATGAAAGCTCAGGCAGAGAAATGGAAATGATAATGAAAGGGGGAGGGAGAGAGGGAAAAGAGAGATGAGGAGGGAGAGACAGAGAAATACAGTGGGGGTGTGGGGAGTAGCTGGAGTGAGATAGAGAGAAAGAGAGAGAGAGAGAGAGAAAGAGAGAGAGAGAGAAAGAAAGAGCTCTACATGTTTGTTGGGGTACAGCTGCACAGGTGTCTTCTCTCTGTTTGGCTAACAGCAAAACACACTCAACTCTGCATCTCTTAATTCCAGTCCTTAGACTTGACCATTTGAAACCACCAAAAAGGCCCCACACTTCTTATGTCAGGGATATCTTAGACTTAGTGTACACCCAATGGCAACGCTAACACACACACACACCACACACAAACACACATACACATACACACACACTATAATTACATATGCGCACGCACGCATGCTACAAGCACACACGCACACAGACACTACAAGCGCACATACACACACAGACACGCACAGACACTACAAGCACATACGCACACAGACACACAGACACACAGACACACACACTACCAGCACACACGCACACACGCTACAAGTGTCAGAGGCAGTGATTTATTAGCTCCTCCCCCTGTGAGCTACAAGCACCAAGAGGCCTGTATTGCTCACCCCTGTCAGGAGGACCAACTCAATCCCATCAGCCCCTCCTTCTGTACATGCTGCAGAGGGCCCCCTCGTCTCACCATCTGCCACGGGACAGGGTCTCTCAAGGCTGTCCTGTACAGTGCAGTCCTGACCCTTGACCTCTGACTCACAGAGAGAGATGTCAGGAATGTGGGCTGCGGACAGCATCTGCGCCCAGCAGCAGATACAACCAAAAAACCTTTAATGTGCAGATACAACCAAAAACCCTTTACTGTGCAGATACAACCAAAAACCCTTTACTGTGCAGATACAACCAAAAAACCTTTACTGTGCAGATACAACCAAAAACCCTTTACTGTGCAGATACAACCAAAAAACCTTTAATGTGCAGATACAACCAAAAAACCTTTACTGTGCAGATACAACCAAAAACCCTTTACTGTGCAGATACACACACCCTTTCACACAATACACAGCTTTTTTATACTGAGAGTACAGCAGGACTTAAAGCCAAAATCACCCTGAACAAATCCTGAGTAAGATTAACCCTTTAAGGTAAGAGCACAAATAAGCAATTAAAATGTTCTTAACTGAAGAGAAAGCAATGGAGTTCTAGAACACTGACTTAAAAAAAGCGTACTCTTATAAAAGAGTTAAAACAGCTTCTGTCTGTGAAGGAGAGACACTCTTCTGTGCCATAAGATATTCCAGCAGCCTTAGATTAGAGAAGCTGGGGTTTGTTCATTTCATATCTTAATATCCTGATAGCAAAATACCAGGAGAGACAAAGAAAAGCCAGTGCCCGGTTCTGGAGCAAATAATACATTTTAGGGTAAACATTCTGGGAGATCTGGTGAGACAGTGTAAAAACATAGATACGAGAGCGCACAATACTGAATACAAATTCTGCAGGGCTGCACCACAGAGTCTGCCAAAAGAAAAGACAGGGGGTGTGGAAGACAGAGGGAGGGAAAAAGAGAGGCAAACAGTGACAGAGTGAGATAAAAAAGAGAAATATAAGAAAGAGGACGGCCTGATGAAAGGGAGGATTACGGAGCGGGTCCACTCCGCGGGGGACTCATTAGACGGCCCGGTCATGTCTTTGTTCACAGCACGGTCCACATAAAGCCGGTCACCTGAGAGCGACCACGTTCAAACCGCCATCAGGTGAACTGCAGGTTCTCCCTCTCTCTCCCCATCTGCCTTCCTGTGCTCTAATACACACACACAGGCAGGCAGTCACTACAGACACACACACACACAGGCAGTCACTATACACACACACTCACACACACACACACACACACACACTCACACACACAGGCAGGCAGTCACTACAGACACACACACACACACGGGCAGTCACTATATACACGCACACCCATATACACAGACACACGCAGTCACTATATACACACACACGCACACGCACACGCACACGCACACGCACATACACACGCACACACACACACGCAGTCACTAGACACGCACACACTTAATCCAAGCTACAGACTTTGGCAGTGTGGCTTGGAATGGTGGTATGACAGTACTAGCAGCATTAAATAAGTAGTAATAAGCAGGCAACCTTTTCCAGGGTAAACGGCACATCTCATATTTGACATGTTCTCCATTTGTACAGCAAACACCCCACTAAAGCCAATATATCCGGGCATGCTCCTGGGGATGTGCCCCACGTCATGATGGGTAATGTCCCCGTTTACGGTCCTTTCTGTATTAATCACTGCGCCACTGTCTGCAAGCGTTTCCGCTTTTAGTGCTGCCTGCCCAGGGACAAGAGATGAAATGTAGCCCGACAGCTCCTTCCGGGACAGCCAAGTGACAGCGCAAATAAACAAATAAATAAACAAATAAAGAAATTATCCGTCAAACACACAAGCAAGTAAACAAATAAATAAAAACAGCGCCTTCAAACCTGGAGCCTTCGCCTCACGGGTCCCTAATCATTACAGCACACAAACGGGAGGCAGAGTGATGGAGCGCCGGCTCCCATTCGCCGACGCTGCCAGACGGAAAGTGCAGTGTGGGATATATCAGAGCGAGCGCGACGCAGGGAATATATCACGCTCAAAGTTCAGTGTGGAATGCGCCCAGACTAAAGTTAAGTTTGGAAGGGGAGTGATCTTTGGCTCTCTGGACTCATTTCCAAAGGTGGGGGGGGAATAGCCATCTATCAGAGGCCAGGAGTAACACACAAAGCTGCCAGTCGACGGGAGCCCAGATGCATGACCGGGCCTACAGTTACTTTACTCCTTCAGAGCCTATCCCAGATCATATCCATCCCCACCGGAAATGCACTTTCCACAATACGACACATTTCTGGAGTTCTGGGATCGTCTGTGCCCTACAGGAAATGAGACGACGAACCCGGTGCCCCCATCCACTCCAAACGGGGCTGACGTTTTGGGCGCGTTTCCAAGCATGGGCGATAGGCAAATCAACACCCACCCACCTACCTACCACAACTCTCTACAAACACTCAGAACTACATACCGGACATTCAGCACCAACTCCTAACCTTTACCCACGTGCTCACAACCTTACCGCGCGGGATGGTGAGACCCGCTTCCTGACCCAGCGGTTGTACCCGCGTCTCTGGGCTTCGGTACCCCACATCGCCCGGCAAAGCCAACTGCGGTTCAGGCAAACATGGTGCCCTCAGCAGATTAAAAAAACGAGCCTCCAATTCGTAGGAGGTGACGTCCTTATCGGCCGCTGGAAGACAATAGGTCGGCTGCTCCCGTGGATAGGAAGCCTGGTTTCAATCAAGCAGCCCATTAGAGTGATAAATATGCTAAGAATAGTGACATGCACATGTTATCCATTTAACCACAGGCCTCCAGCGCCTGAGCACGGGGGGTCCAAACAAACAGGGCCCAGGCCGTTCGGCCCTGATAAGTGTGTTTACAGACAGGCCACGTCACCGCCTCTGGCTGCAGCACTCAGGAACAGAGCGTGGCAGGGCCGGGCAGTACCTGCTCTGCAAACACCCGACAATACGTCTCATCTCAACACGCGCTTAAGTCTTCTGTTCAGACTTGTAAAAAATGCTTTTTACTTTTTTTGCTAAATAAGACAAATAATGTTTTGCAAATGAAAGTTGACTCGTTTCAACATTTGCCAATGGGAAAATTTCACTTGTCAAGCAAACAGTAACTTAAAACAAGCGAATGTTTTTTTACTTGAGAGAGAAAAAGAAAAAAAAACGATTTTGAGACTTTTTACAAGACTAAAGCATATTAAGACGTTTTTTTACAGTGTGCTGAAAGTGCCACTGTGCCATCCCATCCAGTCTCTGGTTTACCGTAATGAATAAGACACGGCTTGGTTGATGATCGCTCATTCACATGTCTCTCACAGGCACAGTTTAAAAGCTCTTGCTAAAACCAAATTATATTCAGACATGAGTAGGAATATATATTTTTTCCATTTTAATTATTTTCCCCCTCTGTGAACTGTTTTCCTTCTTCAGACAATAATTTGAAGCAAATGAGACCATAAACAGCAATTACCGACAGCTCCAAAAAATACAAATGACCAGAACAACAAATCAAGTAAATTAAAACAGTAACTGATACTTGTTCAACTATTATTACTATTTCTGTGTGAAAGTGGGCAAAGCTGAAAGCACAGATGCCTCTTTTCAGAGGAAAACTATACAAAGAGCCGGGGAATTGGTGAGGTAACACTGAGAGTGAGGGGGCGGGAGAAAACGCTTCTAGAATGATCCGCCACCTCCCAGAGAATTCACTTTATTTGGTTTCCACCCCCTCCACCGTAAGAAAGAGTGTCTTTGGTAGATGGCTCTGATCTATTGCGGTGACACAGTGCTAATGCTGTTGTGTTGTCAAGCTAAAGCTAATCACCCCCCCCCCCCCCTCCCAATGGCCACAATAAACCTGATAGCCATCCTACAATACCTGTACCTGCAGGACATATTGACTGCTCTGTCACCTTAGCTGCTCTACCCTCTGTCATAGGGTCACTCTAATCTGCTCCTGTAGCCTCAGAGCTCCCCCCCAGGCCCTGTCACATGTGAGGGGTCATGTGACTTGCAGGTCATGGTGGGATGAGATTTGTTTGCTCAACAGATCTCTGGTGCCGGGCTTTGCAGCCTTGGATCAGCAAGAGAACGAAAATGCGGATTGGCTGCGATCAAAGATGGGTGAGCTTTGACCCGGTACTAAATCACACTCGTACGGCTTATCAAAAGCACCTTCCTAGCGGTAAATGGCAATGACATCACACATTCCTCGCATGCCAACGCGCAGGGCATGCGGGAGCCCAAAAGGCCTCTTCTTCCCGCGCGGCCGACCCGGTTGGCGACGTTAAGCGGCCATGCCTGGCCGTTTCCCGGGGGAAGCGGTGGCATTTCAACACCCTTCATCTCTCCATTTCTCGCAGCATTGTGTAATTTCGCCGGTGTGTGTATCCAGCGTCAGGTACTCGGCTCTCGCCTCTCTCCTCGTGCGGGGGGTTTAATCCTCGGCAAACACGCTAGCACTCAGCGGAGCGCCACACGGACAGAGAGCATCTGTTTGCGCTCCGTCGGACTACCAACTCCAACAAAAGTGCGCCGATTAAAGGCTTACGGCAACCCGGGTTCACAGGCAGCCCACGGAGGACCTAAAACGGCTACTCTAGTGCTAATAGCTACGCGACGCTAAACTGCAGTCTATACGATGAGACATTCAAAGGTCCCTTCATTTACCAACACATCTTCCCACTTCCTCTTCTATTTCCTGGTTGGCTGGTGCTTCTGTGACATCACTGTTACTGCGCAGCCCTGTCTGAGAATGTAAACAAGCAGGGTAGTGGCGGGGCTAACCTCTCTAATTAGCGATTTGTCAGAGGGCGTTAAAAGACGGGTCTCTTTCGAGAGCGTGCTTGTGGGCATGCTTCGCGGTGCTATAACGGGCGGTGCGTTTCCCGCGGTGGAGATCGGCGGCTCCCAGGCCCGTCTGGGGCTCCTGGTCATTAGGGCCCGCTAATAAACACACCTAACGACCGTCTCCGCTTTGGGCAGAGAGGTGCTCGAAACGCATTATCCGAGATAACGAACTCGGTCCTCGAAGCCAGCCGGGAGTCTTTCAGCGCCGGTCTCACACCAACTGCCACCCCAAACAAAGCCTGCCCCCAACAGCTGCGCTCCTGCCCCCCACCCTCTCCCTCTCCCTCTCCCCCACGGCTGGGTGTGGGGTTACACACAGCTATGCACTGCATGGGTGGGCAGCGCCTCCCCTGTTGTATTCCTGCATGGTTTCTGGGCCAGTCTCAGTGGTGTGCTTTGCCTTTACTGCTACTTATACTTTTAGCAGATGCTCCCTTCCAGCTTATAGGGCTATGGGGTGGCAGTGCAGTGGTTAGAGAACTGGGCTTCTAACCAAAAGGTTGCAGGTTCCATTTCCAGGTGAGACACTGCTGCTGTGCCCTGAGCTGGGTACTGAACCTGCTTCAGTATGTATCGGTCTGTATGGATATGATTACAAAAGGTTTTTAATTCACTCTGGATAAGAGTGACTGCTAAATACCTGTAATGCGATGTCATGTACCAAGGCATGACTGTCAAACACCGTATCTTAAGGACATGCATTCAGACAGAACACAGTGAGCAACAGTGGAGCATAACTAAGCAGCTATATCAGGAACATGTTCACACAAAGGAATATTGCAAATTGCTTAAGACTGGTAAAGAATTTAAAATAAATAAATAAAAACCTTCCTGATTGCATGGTTAAGTGCAACAGATATGACCAAAGCAAGCCTAACAGTTAGAGTTCAGAAGAACAACCATTTTTTCATAAGAAAAAATAAAGACTCTTGAGCATACTGGTCTCCTGCCTTCATCTCACCAAATAACCGATCCAATTATGTAAGCTGGACTTCAGCTGGAGCAGAGATCAGAGCCGTTTCCCTGGCGACAGACTTGGCTGTCGTTCTGGTGAGTGATTTAGGTGCCTGCCAGCGTTGAGACTTATTGGCCCAAGCAGCGACCTGAAGAATCTGCACCAGCCGCAACTCCACGCTCTCGTACATGCACACGCGTGCTCTTAGATTCAGCTGGCTGCTCTCCTGAGTGTTCTGCTCAGAGGTACAGGTGCGAGTGTGCGGTTGCGCTAACGCTAACCTGTGTCCTTCAACAATGCTAATGAGCCACACAATAAACTCCGCGAGATCTTCTCCTAACGATGGCAGGCTGTTAATGAGGCAGCTGGACTTGCTAACGTACCCCCCGTACAGCAAATGTTTCTAAGCCTCCAGGCTGTGAGGCTGTGAGGCAGATATCCTGAATGCCGTGTCATTCATTCAGGCTGGTTGCAATTCATTTTAAAATTTCACTTTTTTGGCACATCGATCCCAGTGAGCAAAAGCCAGAATCGAGACATCTAGATGGGAAGGAATCTAGGCTGACAGACATTTTGAGATGTAGATGAGGATAACCCCGATTTAGCTCAGGTTTTACCTGGATGTAGCCTGGCTAAGTCCTACTCCGCTAGAAAACACTTATTTTTCAACCAAATGCAGCCTGGGTTTTCACCTAAATGTCTAGATGGTGTTCCACTGAATTTTCAACACAAAAATGTTCACTGGCAGGACACTTTACTTGAGGTTGCCTTATGTAGCATTTATAATACCTTAATAAGCACTATATAAAGGATCACAGCATAGTCACAAGCATACATGAATGTTATAGCCAGCTTACAATGAATGGTTCACAAATGTCGTGACATACAGTAATACAGTCACGTCTTTAGTGTCAGAATTCTTACCATTATGGGCTTCATAGGCGCATGTTATATTTTCTGTAGTTAATGTTTAAAGATGTGTGTAAAGATGTGGTACAGACAGCAAATTATCTTGTTAGGAAGTGATTTTAAAAGGCCTGAAAGAACACACACACACACAGACACGCACGCACACACACACACACGGCAAATGTTACTAAACACATAAAGATCAATACATAACAGAGTCGGGGTGTATCAGTAGCTTCTCACTGGTAGTGTATAGATGACATTCCCTGAGTTCCCTGCCCAGTATCAGGTACCAGGACGGGGGATTATGTACTTTTAAGAGGGGATTAACCATGTTTCCGCGTTCAAGGCAAATTGCTCCTGAGCAGAAGATTCTTGGTACAGAAAAAGTAAAATTGTGTTCCTAATCCTCAAAGCTCCTTACAGTCTCCTCCCTCTCCACTCGCCCTGTGCTACGCAGAGCCTGTCGGGGAATATTTGCAGGCTCGTCTTTCTTTAAAAGACGCCGCCCGTTGGTCCCGCTCCGTGCTGGGAGTCTGCTGCTCTCCATCTCTCTGCCTGACAACCAGAATCTTTCACGGGAGAAACAATAAACAACCAAAAAAAGCTACACAAAAATCCTGAGCGTTCTCCTCTTACATGAACACATGGAATAATGACATCGGCGGTGACAGGAAAACAACGTTAAATGTCACCGTTTCCCCCACCGCCGGCAGAAATCTGTATTTCCTCTTTCTGCTACCCCTGCTCGTGCCTGTGTTTGGACTGTGTGTGTGTGTGTGTGTGTGTGTGTGTGTGCGTGCGTGCGTGCGTGCGTGCGTGCGTGTGTGTATGTGCCTTGTGTGTGTGTGTGTGTGTGTGTGTGTGTGTGTATGTGTGTATGTGCCTTGTGTGTGTGTGTATGTGTGTATGTGCCTTGTGTGTGTGTGTGTGTATGTGTGTATGTGCCTTGTGTGTGTGTGTGTGTGTGTGTGTGTGTGTGTGTGTGTGTGTATGTGTGTATGTGTGTATGTGCCTTGTGTGTGTGTGTGTGTGTGTGTGTGTGTGTGTGTGTGCGCTCCTGCACATGGAGATCTTGCTCGCGTATGGCAGTGGAGAGGGGCAGCTGTGCTTCCTGTGGCTTTTGAGCGTCTTGGGCTGGAGAAAGAACAGGTTCTGTTCCCACCGCGCACGCCTCCCAGCCAATCACAGCGCAAGTGGGCCGGCGGGGAGGTCCGGGGGGGAGAGCGAGGAGCGGCGGCTCACAAAGAGAAGAGGGTGACTCACTCTGACACCTCCTCACCGCTCGCCCTGCTCCTCTCACCGGAGAACGGGAGCCAGCTCTTTCGGCAGGAGTAACAGATTACTTCTTTTGTTTTAAATACATATACAGTATAACCCTTTGAAGAAAAGATTCAACTGCATGTCAGTGTAGAACATTGCTGACCATTACCGTGGTGATCGTTACATCAGCAATAGAATGTTCAGTTCAGTTCTGACCTCAAATCTTAAAGGGTTAACAGAACCCCCAAAGACAACGCTGATGAGGAGGTCTGGAGGTGTGGTGATGAGGAGGTCTGGAGGTGAGGAGGTGTGGAGATGAGGAGGTGTGGAGGAGTGGAGATGAGGAGGTGAGGAGGTGTGGAGGCGAGGAGGTGTGGAGATGAGGAGGTGAGGAGGTGTGGAGGTGAGGAGGTGTGGAGATGAGGAGGTGAGGAGGTGTGGAGGCGTGGAGGTGTGGAGGTGAGGATTTGAAAAGGTGAGGAGGTGAGGAGGTGAGGATTTAAGGAGGTGAGGAGGTGTGGAGGTGTGGAGGTGAGGATTTGAGGAGGTGTGGAGGTGAGGAGGTGTGGAGGTGAGGATTTGAGGAGGTGAGGAGGTGTGGATTTGAGGAGGTGAGGAGGTGCAGAGGACTCTGGTCCCCACTCTGGTCTCAGGCCGGCACCGCTCTGAGCTCCCCGTAATCTCCCCAGCAACACATCCTTCACCTATCTCACTTTATTCCCCTCTTTTTTCATTTCACAGCCACGTGCCATCCATCCCTATCTGCTCCATAACTGAGTCATCAGCCCATCAATGCCCCTTTCCATTAACAAGGCAGGGATCATAGAAAAGGGCTTTGGTTTCAGCGCCAGAGAGGGGCTCCACCAATCATGACGCCTGCTGAAAGAAAGAAGCGGATGGTGATTGGTGGACACTCCCTGGCTATACAGAGCCCTGAATCACTGAAGGGAGGGGTCGGCAAAAGGTATTCACCAATCACCACTGGCTTTGTTCCATTTGACGTTACAAATACACTGTGATTGCTGAAGTGCTCGTCTTTGGTTTCTAATAGAGAGGAGCGATGACTTCCAACGTCCAGTCTCCATTTTAGTCGCAGTGTGCCCGGCTACGTGAGTGCCATCCTTCTCTCTGTCTCATTTCCACATGAAAACACAAAAAGGGAGCGTTTGGGAAATATCACAGGTTCCAGCGCTGTTGGTCAGACATGCTCACTGCGGTCTTATGGGATCAAGTTGTTTTATCGCCCCCCCCCCACCGCCCTCTCTTCTTCTTCTTCTCCCCTCTCCCGCAGCTGTCACAGCGACGCCAGCCTGAGCCGGGCCCTCTCACCGCAGCGCACCTCTGGAGGACCCTGCTGCCCTAAAGGTGCCGGAGGAGCAGGGGACACGTCCGTCTGCTGTCTGCCAGCGCCCCCCCCGGCCGCTCCCCGGGAGGGGGGGGTCACACGAGGAGCCGTTCCGTGTCACACTCCACGGGTCACTCAGACGGAGCCTGTCAATCTCCACCCAGCGGCCGAGAGCGGGCCTGGATTCTCACGTCCGCGTCCCGGACCCGTCCAGACGCCGCTAGCCAGCCCCACTGAGGCCGGCTCCAGAGTCGCTGCTCCAGAGTCGCTGCTCCAGCCGCCATTTCAACGCAAGTCAACGGCAACAATACGCTAAAAATAAGGCAGTCATTTCTTTTTCCCCACATGAAAATATTGTCAAAATCGGTGTCTTTTCTTCACCCCCCCCCCCCCCCATTGTGCCAATTTGTTAAGTTATTGTGTTATTAGGACAATACAGTCATACTTTGTGGGTGAATCAGGCACATGCTGCGTCACGGCTGAGTCACTCTCTCACACGCTTAGCGGATGAGCCGCTCTCGGCGGGATGCATGCCCTTATACGGGGCTTCCCGTTCCCCGCTGCCTGCCGTTCTCCAGCTCCACACTGTACAACATGGCGGCTCCTGAAAACTACACTTCCACAGCTACTGCCCACAGGCACGCAGTCCATACCTGTTCCACAGCCTATGATCCTCATCCGCACCACCGGCTTCCTGGCACCAAGCGAAGAGCCAGGCCGCAAAAACAACCAGGACAATTTACAGCGTAAAAACAGTGTGACTTCAGCATCGAGTTAGAGGTTTAAAAAAACAAGACAAATAATAAAAATGATTTCATTCAGTAATTCGGTCATTTGTATCTATGTGCCCATGAGAGCGTTTGGCATTAAAAGTACACATGCTCTGCCTGTAGCACAGTCTCGAACAGCTTCTGCTTTCCTTCAGGAATCCCATGATGCATTGCATTCAGCTCTCTGTTCTGCTTAAATCACTCCGGCCTAGGTAGGAACAGAGTTAAAATAAAATCTTTTTAATCGTCTGACCTCACAAATAAGTGTTTTCATACTTTCAGCATAGACGGCTTTAGCAAGCCACGACAAGCAACAGCAGTACCCTGAATGGAATCTGAACATATAACCTACTGAGATCCATTCCACTTGTCACTGTCTATTGTGTCACCTTGACACTTTTGAGATAATTGAGGTCAAAGGTCAGACATTACACTACTTAGACTTCTGAGAGTGAAATGGTCTGACAGCTGTTCAGGCATGGATCCAGCCTGGACCACCTGTGTGCCCTTAATCACATCCACAGCAGTGAAAGTAAACATTTATCCAAAGCGAATAAAAATTCAAAACAGGACGTGTCAACATTATTCAGCACATTCAACGTACACACACGCACGCCACAAACACGCACGCAGCGCAACACAGACACACTCACACTCACACTCACACTCACACTCACACTCACACTCACACTCACACTCACCCTTAACTATGCAATCTCCGGCCTATTGTTGTCTATATGTGAGATCCTGGAGATATACTGACAAATCTGTATCACAGAGGTTTATGAAGCCGTCACTACTCATTGGCAAAAGGATAATTAAGAGAAAGCCGTTTCTCCTTTCTTGCCACTGTTAATTAAAACAATGCTTTCTTCACAAAACTAATTGCCATTTCAGTGAAACGTGGCAGCTCACTGCCGCATAATTACCGCAGACGGCACTGATATGATGACACGGCTGCAAAAGGCAGAAAACCTTTTTACTGCGTGGCTGAGAGTGTTTCCTTCCCATCCGTCTATTCAAAGCCATGAAGACGCTGCAGTATGTTCTCAACATGTTCCTCGCCCCCCAGTCCTCTCAGTCCTCAACATGTTCCTCACTCTGTTCCTCACCACCCCCCCCCCCCCCCGCCCCAGTCCTCTCAGTTCAGAAGCTCACCCCCCCTTCCCCTCCCAAGTTGGAACAGCCATCGATTCAGGCAGCAAGGTGCCGTGGGCCATGGTATCCATGGCAACGCAGAGCAGCTGAGGCAGGCCAAAGTTTTGTGAGTGTGAGGTGTGTGTGTGTGCGTGAGGGTGTGTGTGTGTGTGCGTGTGTGTGTGATAGTGTGTGTGTGTGAGAGAGTGTGTGTGTATGTGTGTGTGTGTGTGTGTGTGCGTGAGAGTGTGTGTGTGTGTGTGAGAGAGAGAGTGTGTGTGTGTGTGTGTGTGTGTGTGTGTGTGTGATTGTGTGTGAGTGTGTGTGTGTGTGAGAGAGAGAGTGTGTGTGTGTGTGTGTGTGTGTGTGTGTGTGTGTATGTGTGTGTGTGTGTGTGTGTGTGTGATAGTGTGTGTGTGTGTGTGTATGTGAGAGAGAGAGTGTGTGTGTGTGTGTGTGTGTGTGAGTGTGTGTGAGAGAGACTGTGTGAGTGAGAGAGTGTGTGTGTGTGTGTGTGTGTGTGAGAGAGAGAGTGTGTGTGTGTGTGGGTGTGTGTGTGTGAGAGAGTGTGTATGTGTGTGTGTGAGTGTGTGTGTGTGTGAGAGAGAGAGTGTGTGTGTGTGTGTGTGTGTGTGTGTGTGTGTGTGTGTGTGTGTGTGTGTGTGAGAGAGAGAGAGAGTGTGTATGTGTGTGTGTGTGTGTGTGTGTTTGCATTTTGGTGGCAGCAGAGTCGGGGCAGTGAGCTGTCAGGAAGATCATTCTTATTCCATTCGGGGCCCCCTTTGGAGCCCCCGCATAATAAACAGGGCTGAGTCGTCAGGGACGACATGCCTCTGGAACCCCCGTCCTTGTGTCTAACCCACACCCACAAACTACCCCACCCAAAGCACCCCCACCCCTCTCCTTGCAAGAAAAAAGGGTGCTTGTGCTTTTCTCCAGGGATGAACCAATTTTAGTTCTTTCTGGAACCCTCCCTCATAGGTGTGAAGTGTGAAAACACCTAAACAAAGAACCATTTTGCCTGACAAAGAACCCTTTAGCTACACAGGGTTCTTCTATGGACTTCCTTTGGGAGCCATTTTCTCTGAGAGTACATACACATACACTCAGTGTTGTTGTGGGTTTGCTTCCCCTCCATGTTCGTTTCATTCATTCATTCATTATCCTAACCTGCTTATCCTGAACAGGGTCGCAGGGGGGCTGGAGCCTATCCCAGCGTACATTGGCAGGAATACACCCTGGACAGGTCGCCAGTCCATCGCAGGGCACACACACCCTTCACTCGCACACTCATACCTATGGGCAATTTAGACTCTCCAATCAGCCTAACCTGCATGTCTTTGGACTGTGGGAGGAAACCGGAGTACCCGGAGGAAACCCACGCAGACACGGGGAGAACATGCAAACTCCAGAAAGAGAGGCCCCGGCCGACGGGGATTCGAACCCAGGACCTCTTTGCTGTGAGGCGGCAGTGCTACCCACTGCACCATGTGTGCCGCCTTAGTTTCAATACATCAATATTAAAAAAGTCTCAAAATCAAGATATTAAGATATTAAAAAACCTCTGTAGTGGAGGGAGAAGGAAGAAGAAAGGAATTTTGCATTGCTCATTTCCCTTCCAGAAACACAGAGACGGGAGGGGTTTTGTGTGTAGTTCACCCAGGAGAGGCAACATCAACTCAGTCCTCATTCACGCTGGGGGCTGTTTATGATATTTCTGCAGATTTTGTGTGTGTGTCCACATGTGTGTGTGTGTGTGTGCGCACCTGCGGGTGTGGGCGTGTGTGTGTGTGTGTGTGTGTGTGTGTGTGTGTGTGTGTTTGCGCGCGTCTCTGTCACATGTGATTTCCTCCGCAAGTTAAATGTGATTAATTCTCTCCGCAGTCTGCGTGGAAGCTGGGCGCCAGATTTGTCTACATATAGGGCTGGTGGATGGTGAATGTGTAAACACGTTATCATACACAAATACAGGCGTACCACAGAGACCTCTCCAGGCACCGTGGGGGGTGTTCTTGCATAACTATAAGTCTTGTCTGTGAGTAGGAAACCGGCCTGTGTGTAAATTGTGTGTAAATGCCCTATGCCTGACCATTTTAAAGATTTGCATGGAGCGTCTGCTCAATCCCACAATGCAGCACTCTCTCCTCTCCGCTCCGGGGGGGCTAGTGGTAACGGAACGAGGGAAACACACTTCCAGGGTTTAGAGAATGCAAACACATCATACACGCACACGTTTGTGTCAGTGTTCAGAGAACAAAAACACATCATACACGCACACATTTGTGTCACTGTTCAGAGAACACAAACAAATCATACACGCACACGTTTGTGTCAGTGTTCAGAGAACACAAACAAATCATACACGCACACGTTTGTGTCAGTGTTCAGAGAACAAAAACAAATCATACACGCACACGTTTGTGTCAGTGTTCAGAGAACAAAAACAAATCATACACGCACACGTTTGTGTCAGTGTTCAGAGAACAAAAACAAATCATACACGCACACGTTTGTGTCAGTGTTCAGAGAACGGGGATGTCACAAACACATCACACACGCGTCAGTGTTCAGAGAACACAAGCACCTCACACACACGCGTTTGTGCCAGTGTTCTGAGAACAGGGACATCACATGGTCGGGTCAACATAGGCTTTCCAGGCACACTGACCCTTGATGTGTTTCTGAATCCATTTGACAAGAGTAACAGCAATGTGATCATGTCTGCAATGCCCTTCAGCGCGTACGTTAGACATTAATGTCAGAAATCCCCAGAGGAAAACCTTATATCGCAACAATAGAAAAACAATGACAATGCAGGCATAATCTGTCCTGCAGACATGGGTAATACAAGCTAAATACAATCTAACCCCACAGACACTGGAGGTGGTGCGAACAGCAGTGTGGAGAATAAAACGGAGCCTGAATTCAACAGGTTTCAGCACCCTTTCGTACATGAGCTACAGTGCCTTCAGTGTGTATGCTGTTCACAGCTCAGATTTGCGATATGGCCTTTTTTGAGATTACAGTAATTTTACTACTAAACCGTATGGCTTGAATGGTTCTTTCACCAAAATGTAAACATAAACAGGAAATCAGAATTCAATGGAGTAAATGTATGCTGAACTGGACCACGAATATACTATTTTTACAAAGACAGATTCTGGGACTGTTTTTTTGCCCTAACTGGTCTCAATATGTGCAAGCTACACAAGAAGGGTCCTCCACCAACTCAATATATGCGCAAGGTGAACTGCAGTGGGGTTTGGCTGAGAAAAACATTGGTAAATTTTAAAAAGCTCAAGAATCATGTTCTCCACAGACATCTGAAGGAGAGGCAGGGGTGCTGTATTGATTTGAGGCTGAGTTTAGTGGGGATAAAGTTTCCAGGAACAAAGCCTGCCAAGTAAGTCTGCAATGTCGAAGGAACAGAGCACTCAAAGAACAGCCTGCAATGTTGAAGGAACACAAAACTCAAAGAACAGCCTGCAATGTCAAAAGAACACTCAAAGAACAGCCTGCAATGTTGAAGGAACACAAAACTCAAAGAACAGCCTGCAATGTCAAAGGAAAACTCAAAGAACAGCCTGCAATGTCGAAGGAACACAACACTCAAAGAACAGCCTGCAATGTCAAAGGAAAACTCAAAGAACAGCCTGCAATGTCAAAGGAAAACTCAAAGAACAGCCTGCAATGTCGAAGGAAAACTCAAAGAACAGCCTGCAATGTCAAAGGAACACGACACTCAAAGAACAGTGTCATGTTGAATAGACAGAATGTATGGTAACACTGGTAAGAACAGCAATCTTTTACAAATGAGAAACAGGTAAGACCTAATACGAAAAAAACTACTGATTTATTTCAAGCATGCGATTATAGTGTGGGAGTCATTGGTATGTACTTGGTCTGAAAGCTATTTGCCCACAGTGTGTCCACTGCTGTTACATTGAAAAAAAGCTCTTGATATGTGTAATTTCTGCTTCATAAGCGCCCTTCCTCACATCTGTGACGAAAAGCAAGCGCCCAGGCATGCGAGACCTCTGCCCGGCGGTGCCAGTGCGCGGTTCTGAGAGGGAGAGAGAGAGGCGAGGGGGTTAGCGCTCCCCACCGGCGCTCCAGCCCCTGCGTGGCGATCAGTCACTCGGCAGCCCGTTACCGTGGCGCCGCCGCCCGCCCCTTTGTTTACCGCTCGCTGCGTGTGCCGATGGGGGGCTGGGGCCTCCCCCGGAGGGAACACTGCTCCGCCGCATCACGCACTAACACCGCGTCCCCTCTGCCAGACCCCCCCCCCCCCCCCCCCAGGAAGCTGAAGCTCTCTCCAGGATCTGAGAGCAGCGCTGCTCAAGCCCTGACACGTGCACCCGAGCACCCTGGGAGGGGGGGGAGCAATATCTCTCCCTTCCACCGAGAGAGAGGGGGAGGGGAAAACGAGGGTGGTCTCTTTCTCTCGCTCTTTTCCTCCTCCCCCCCTCTCTCTCTCTCTCTCAATTTCACAACACAGGCATTGCTATACATCGCAAAGCACCGCCGAAATGAATTAGCTGTCCTAATATTATTACATTAATATTAGCAAGACTTATATGATAATTCATTACCATTGTTGTTGTCTCCAATAAACACAAAACATTATAATATATATGAAAAGTGACATGCTGGTAATTAATAACGCTGATAAACCCTCCATTTCAGGAGCATGGTTCTCCGTTAATGAGCGTCTTCAGGCTGCAGCACACTGCTATCGGATAGTCAATGGTCTGTCCCACCCCAAAAGCAAAACCCACAATTTTCAGCATTACTCATGCTGTAGAGGAGACTAACCTCAACCAATGAGCATGCAGCTACTGATGTCACCAGTAAATACTGTATGTTTGTGTCTAGTGTCTAGCCTTTCTTCTCCAAGTAACCTTAGAAACCTAAATAAGACTTTTCATAATGGCTGTCCTCACTGGTAAGAGTCTGCAGTCACTTGGCCTTTAATTGGCTGGGGTAGTGAAAAGAGTTTGAACTGTTGTTTGAGTTGCTTTTGTTCCCCATAAAAATAAAGTTTGTCCTATTGTGTGCATGTCTCATTAGTGTCGCTGTACTGACCGAGTGGGCCCAAATAATCACTTCACACAGTGCAGTGGCTCAGCAACACTTTGCCAGACTCGAAGCGCACACTCATTTAAAAAATGTTTCTTAATGCATACATTGCACTAAGTGGAGCCATGCTAGACTCCCAAATTCAGACTGCTAGGCCATGGTAGGCCTAATCCAGGGTCATGTTCATCAGGCATGTTTTATTTTTGTCCCTCTGTCTCTCCTGCTGTCTCTTTCTCTCTCTCTCTCTATATATGGAACAATGACATGTTCAGAATATTCTTGTTTAATGCCATTTGTGCCTGTATTGGAAGGAGTACGAGGCCGTACTGGCAGCAGAGGGCATTGGTTTTTGCTGCTTAGGCCCGACCAATCGGCATGGCTAAAAAAATGAAATGAGGAAGTGTGTGTGGGGGGGGACACCAGGTGTCTTCAATTAACCGGGAAATGAAGCTACATTAAGCTGCAGAATCATGACACTATCCGTTTATACATCCTAATACTCATCTGTTCTGTGGTGCCAAAAAGGGAAAATGACAAAAGGCCTTTACTAATCAACAAAATACAAAATAGAGTCTCACTAAGTCCTCAGGTCATGAAATTCAGCATTAGAATGTTCAGTTAAGAACATTATAATTGCATATTTGCGACCTGCTCCATCAAATTCAGTCGCATTGACCACAAAACTACCATGTTTTTGAGAAAAGCGGCTTCATGAAAAGTTTTGTCACGAGAGTTACGTGAGGCTGGGAGAATGCCAACACTGGACTAACAAAACTCTGTGACTATAATTTGTATCTCTGTATAAACCCTTTAAAACTTCCTACCTTGAACGTTTTTACTCTAAAAATTAACGCTTTTGACATTAAAACAATACAGACCATGAAAGCAAATGCAATAAAAAGCTTAAAAACTATATATTTACTCTGAATTTGGCAAAGTCATGCAGATTATGAAAGCCAAAATATGGTTTACAAAATGAAGATGAAAGCCTAAAACAGCAAAAAACATTTTCATATAAACATCGATTTATTTGAAATTAGCCGTCGCGACTACAACTGATTATTATAGAACGAATCACATTTGTGGTCTTACACACACTGCTTAAAGGGTTAAAGTAAATCTTCTATAATGTTAAGAAGCTAGATTGTATCTTTTTGCTTGGCCAGGTCAAAATCGTCTGTAAGTCTGTACACGATGTGGAAGGAAAGGGGGATTATGGGTCTCTGACGGGATTCAAACAAGAGCCACGCACACCTTTTCAGGTTATGAATACTTGGTTTAAGATCAATTAGATTCAAATCAGGATTCATGACTCACAGTTCAATTTAAGAATGCTTTGAGGTGATTTAGACTGATTCGGTTCCATTCACATTGTGCTGTGATTGGAAGTTAGCATTTAAAAAATCATAGGCAGATATGATAAAAATTACTGTCTGTAGATTGAAGCTGTTGCAGCACCGGAATTCCGATCGATACGTGGAGGTAATGGATGAATCGTAACACTAATAACACCTTCAATACCAGAAATACATACACTCACAAAGACTAATGTTCTGCACAGAGAAAATGCTGAAGTCTAGTGGTGATAAGGACAACCTCTTTGGTCTTTTCCTT